>NC_056742.1:279006048-279033326 GCF_019279795.1 Protopterus annectens | reverse complement strand
TCTTCCATTTCTTTTAATTGTCTTTAATTCTTTCTTTCTACAGGTGGGGGCTGCAGTCCTATAGCACGAGCCGCCCCTGGATTAACATATATGGAGGAACCCATTTGTGCATGTAATATTAGCAAGGACATAGTTTGCAACAGCAGTATTCCAGGAGCCAGTAATTGGGTTTTAATTTGCAAAAGAGACCCTTTCATTCAAGTTTGTGGTATGAGGAAACTAAAGGAAAAGCTTAGTTTCATGCCCATTGTTTGTCGGTTAGCTCTAGTGTCTAACAATTTGGAGTGCACTTCTGCTACTCTCTTCAGCCAGAAATTAAACTTTGAACAGTTTCATCAGTCCTAGAAGTCCTTATTATAACAACATAGTTTTGCTTTAAGATGACAAATACTTCAGCATAGCAGTAGAAGTATTCTTTCTGATTTCTTAAGTCATATGTGGCTGCTTTTCTGTAGGACACCATATATTCAAATGACTACTGACTCTTCCAGCTCTGCCCATCAGGAAGCAAGTTTATCTGGGTAGTATGTCCACAGTACTATCTGGACAATGTTTTTTTGCTTTTAATTAAGCTGTCTTTGGTCCTCCCTTTGTATAGGAAACACTACCTGTTTTCACTGACCTTGCTCCTGGGAAGTACTATTCCATGTGTAGTATATGCACTAACATCACTTGCTTTCCAGATGCAGTCACCAAGTTGCTATTTTTTGTGCGTTTTTGAAATATATGCACATTATTCACACAAGTATTTACATGTATTGTGGGTGTGTATGTGCATATAAAATATCTAACGTAAATTTTTAATTGTGTATTTATTTGGGTATTTTGCATTTTGTCAGAATTTTGTTTGCTGGCAATTGGCAGAATGGTTAATGATCAAAGAGCATTTGTTGAAGTGATTTGTATCCTATGGTGGGTTGTATTGGGGTATGATTTGTAACTGATGCTTTGGCTTTCAGGTTGAGTATGTGTGTTCTTGGGTTAGAGTTATAGTAAGGGCTAGGTTAAAAAAAAAAAACTTCTTGGCAGAGGTTTAGTGTTGGACCCACTACTGAAGAGCTCAGCTACAATTGTAGTGAGAGGTAATCTGATACATGGAATCTCAGCTTTCGGCTCATCTTTGCCAAAATGTCTAGGGTATTTTCTTTTCCTTGACCAATTTTGCCAAAGAATAAAAATGTCTCAGGAAAATGCTGTGAAGCAGACATTTAAAAAATGGCAATGAAATTCCAGAAAAGCAGTAACCCCCACAGAAGAAAGGACAGTCAAACAAGTCGGAATGACTTCATAAGGAACCTTGTTCCCCACAACCCCACCCTGGCAGTTAGTTTGAATCTGTGTTTACCATTTTGGCAACTGATTATTTCGGGCAAATGGGTTATGAGGGTAATTGAGCTAAGTTTGATGGCAATGAGCAGGCTGTTACTCCCTTCCAGGGAATGATTCCACATCAACCAAACCCAGATACCTTTATTTTCTGTTGTCCTGTAGCACATGCTGTATCGGGGGTAATAGAAGCTGTTCTGCTTCCCATTTGAGAAGTTTAATTAATGTTTTAGTGCCAGGGAAAGAAAATTTCTGCAGACAAGTTCTGGACCCTACTTACTTAAACCAGTATGTAGTAGTGCCCAAGTTTTAAAATTCTTTCACTTCATAATGTGTTTCCCATTATTCTTTGTTTTTTGTTATCCGAGATTTAAAAGATGCTAATCATGTTATATTAATCTAGACTTCTCACATTGTAATGCACCTCATCTGCATACAGTAACTTTGTTGATTTGTACTGTCTGCATTGTTTGCTAAGGTAGTCCATCACCAGTATGAACAGAAGTGGGCTTGCATCTGAACTCTGCACACCCACTCCATTGGGAACTTGATTCCGAACAGTTTTAGTTGGCTCGTTCTTAACAGTCTGCACTAATTATTGCAATGTTTCTGGGACTTTAAACCATTGCAGGACTTCCCATATGAGCTTTCTTGGGAACTTGTCATATGTTTCCTCTAAGTTTCGGAGTGCCCAGTTGAACTCTTTAGTCATCTATATAGTAACATTTTTATTAATTTAACATTTACAGTATATACACAGGAAGAATATCGCGTACTGTTATTCGATGTTAGACTACACTGAATCATCAGGGTAACCTTGAGCAGTTGACCCATTAAGAGTCTTGGTATTTTAGTAGCAACATTTAAAGTCTGTCCCAAAATAGTATGATTTAATTTAAGAATTCTTTGAATTCAAGAACTGAGGTAGATTACCAGTTTTTTTGTTATAATTTTTCTAGCTACTGCTAAAAGACTCCAAGACCTTTTTATTGTTTGGCTTTTACAGAAAGTGAAACATTCCAGCTACTGATGTCAATTTTCCGTAGTTCCTCAACTTTTGGGTTCGTATCAGATCCTCAAGTCTGACTCTGCTGCTTGTCCTAGCTCATGGATCACTGAAAGATCTTGAGCTCCTCCCTTTCCCATAATGCCTCATTCCCTAACATACCTCAGATTTTGTTTGTTGCTTTACAGTACAGACATGTTTGCTGTTTCAGCTCTTGAGTCTACATATATTTTTTCTAGGATTTCTGTGAGTTAAATGATTTTCATTATTTTACACCATTTAAACTTATATTATTTCATAATTTTTCTCTTCTAGTGTACCTTCCCTTCTCCCTTTAAAGTACTTGAGTGTACTGCACTTTTGTTACCCTTGTTGGTATTTTTTTTCTGTACTTTAGGGTTTTTCCTTTTACCATAGGTGGTAAATTTTTTTTCTATAACTTTTTTTTTTTTTTTTTAACAAAATAAACAATTTGTACACTGTCGTTGCTTGACCTTTGTGGTTCCCATTTTTTTCTAGATTTCTTTCTAGTTTTTTTCTTTTAATATGTCAGAAAAACCTTCTGGCTTCAAAAAATGTTTGGCCTGTGGCCACAATTTTCTGGTACCTGACGTGCATTTTCAATGGTTCCACTGCCAAGGCCTGTTACACCCTGATGCGAATTGGGATATTTGTCAAGGGTTTAACCCTAGGGCCATCATAGACTTAAAAGAATAAGCTAATTCTCAAAGGCTTGCTGCCCTCTATATCTGCTGTGTCAACAGCAGCTTCTGGGTCGCATCCTCCTGAGAAGTCTGCTAAGAAAGACTCAAGAAAAGTGGTTTCAGGAGCCTATGACTTCATCTGCTCCAAGTTTGGAGCCTCCAAAAGTTTCTAAATCTTTGGATCCTATCATCTTTCTTGGGTCCAGATTCTATTGCTTCCAGGCTGTCACCCCCCTTTTTGGAGCATTTTCCAAGACGTCACCAGTCAAGTCCATCTTCCCTACCATCCTTGACTTGCTGTTCAAAACGTTTGATGGAAGCTGATGTGCACAGGATGATCAAGTTCTCTCGACACAGATGCAAATGGGGGTTCTCCCAGCTCCAACCCCATGGGGTCCGGAGGCCTTAGTTAGTACAACCGCCTTTCCCTTGCTTGCTCCTTTTCCAAACCTACCTCCTGGTATTTGAGTTGTGAGAGCCGAAGTTCTCAGACTTGTTCACATCTGCTCTGAAGATATTGGCTTATTCGGCTGTGGTAGCTTCTCTGAGTGGACTGGCTCCAGGTGTCTCGAGTGCTGTAGCATCTGGTCCAGAGTGTTGGACTCGACACTGAAGTAGTTGGAGCAGTTTCTTCCCCATGGAGTTTTGACATTACAGTGCTCTGCCTTAGGGGAGGAGGGAATTTGTGGCTGGTAAGCACTTTCTTTTGGAGACGTCAGTTTCATTTTCTCCTAGGTATTCAGGATTTAAGGTAGTGGAGAGAGCCTTCTCTAGCCCTAGAGCTCTAACTTTTCCACCTTCTTTTGTCTATAACTACCCTAGCCCATTCATCTCTGCATCCTGAGCCTCAGTCATACTTTCCAAAAGGACAGCCAGCCCAAGTTAGTCACCAGCATCAGGGTGTACAGATTTCTTCCGTCACTTTTCCAGAACATCGCACTGAAGAAGTTCCTAGGAAGAGAAAATGCAAAAGGAAGCGCTTAGACTTTCTTCAGGAGTCGTTCACTGAAGATACCGACTTTGATGAAGGGGAAGGGTTCCGAAGATCACCACCCAATGATGTCTCATTTGGAGACATTTTGAAACCCCCTAAAGCAAAAGGGGTGGTCTCCTCAGTACCCTTCCCAAGAGGAGTTGGTATTCCTGGATGCTTTTGGTGCTGCCCCATCTTCCTCCTGGCTGACTCTGGCCACTGATGAGCTCATTGATTTTTTTGGTGTCTCAGCGGGCATGGAAGGAGCCAGATACTGTTGAATCAGCACCCAAGAGACCAGACAAAATCCTGGCACCACCAAAGGGCAGAAGGCATTGGAGCAAGGGAGTACTGGTTAATACCCAACAGCCACCAAGAAGGAACTAGCAGAACAGAGTTCCTCTCTGTACCCTCCTAACAGGGAGTCTAGGGCAGTGGACATATTTGGGAGGCCTGTTTATGCTTGATAGACTTTTGCCTTTGGTTCAGCAATCGACTGCAGAGAGATTTGATTAAATTGCGAAATCCCTCTTTGGGACAGTATCCTCTGAGGATGAGTGTACTGTTGCCTCACATTTGGGTACCCTTCAGTCCATTTCTAGTTTGTACATGAGATTTGTCTCTTATGCAGCAGAAGGTACTTCACGGGCAATGGGTTTAGGTATTTCTATTAAGAGATGTGCTTGTGTGACTGCGTGGAACTCTTCTGAGCTTCTGTTATCAATACCTCCTTTGCCGGAAATTCCCTATTTGGAAAGAGAAGAGACTCTGTATGTGAGCAGGAAGGTAAAACTATGTCTGCTGTGGGTGTACATTTTTTCGACACCTCAAAAAAAACTTTTCTAGGAATCATTGTGGAGTTTGGAAGATATGGTCAGGAAATCCCAGGGTCTCTTCCAAGATCCACATGGAGATGGTTCTTCCAGAGGCAGAGGGAGGGAAATGTAATGAGAGAGGAGGGAAATGTAATGAGAGATGCCATTCTGGTGGCAGAGGGGGTGTGCAGAACCAAGGATCCAGAGGTTCTTTGATGGACCTTATCAGTGCTCCCGAAAGGAGGCCCAACTGTCCTCCTCTGGATGTGGTCTGGGGTGTTTATCCCTGCACCAGAGAGCCTGGTTAAAAATTATAAGAGATTCATGGGTGCGGAAGATCATATCTAGAGGTTGTCATACCCTTTTCCCATCCACCACCTCTAGTTTCAAGGAAAATCCCTGAGATATCCCACCCAATCAGAGGGAAGTTGCAGCACTAGAAATCAACAAGGTGCTAGAAAAAAGTCATCCAAGAGATTGCCCCAGACCAGAGAGAGAGTCTGAAACTTACTCCAGATTCTTTTTAGTGCCAAAGAAACGAGGGGAATGGGAGATCAATTTTGGATTTCGGCAATCTAAATCTGTCAATTCAGTGTACACATTTCTGGATGGTCATGGATGTTCTTCGTGTTTCACTGTTGCAGTCATAACTGTAGGGTGCTGCTGCCGGCAGGCAGCCCGAGGTCGGCCAGAATCCCAAAGTCTGGGTCCGGCGTCGGCTGTATAGGCTAGTACCCTGACGTCAGTACGCTTTGGTACATAGCCCTCAGCCGACGCCATCTTCTCCAGTCTTTCTTGCCGTGCGGTGGAAAGCAGCTCGCAAGTCGTTGGTTGGCGATTATCGAACAGCGTATTTGGTGGTTGTCGGTCCGAAGTTCTTACTTCTCTTCTCAAAGCTAAGTACCCCGTTGGGGAATCTTTTTCTTGTTCCTCCGATGTCAGAAAAAGTTTAAGCGTGTGGGAAAGAAATACCTCATAAAGATTTCCACTCTTACTGTCTACCTTGCTTAGGCCCTGACCACAACGTTTCTTGTTGTCGGTTCTGTGCCAGGTTCAACTCTCGTACTATCAAGCGCAGGTACGATTGGGCTTTAAATTATTTTGGCAGACGCTTCAATTATAGAATGTCGTCGGACACTACCGGAGTCCAAAAGAAGCGCAAAGACAGGCCGCCGAGGTCCAAACAGGACTCGTTGCAGCTGGAGCCAGCGTCCGGTTCGGCTGTCGTCAGTGAGGCGCTTTTGCAGCCCCTGTCGTCCGCCACTTCTGAACCGATGGCCGATACGGACTCCCATGGGGAGCCATCAAGGCCCACTATTTTAACTGCTGCAGGACCTTCGGACGTCGCTCCTTCAGATGGGTCCGGAACCGCTGTGCAGGTACCGGCTTCTGAGGGGGTTTTCAGGCCTACTCACATTACTATTTCAAAGGCAAAGACAAAGACTCCTGTTAAGTCTAAAGTTCCAGCTCAAGCTGTTTCTGAATCCACTCCCAAGACACAAAAGCAATTATTGAGGATGGCTGAAGATTTACTTACAGTGATTAGGGGTTCTCACCCCCCTCCTGAGAAAAGGCCTCGACAGGATGTTACTCTGCATTCCTCTGACCAGGCTTCTGTATCTTCTGTTTCTTCCTCAGATCAGGACTATTCCTTTCCCCCTTATGAGGATTCGGATGCTGAGGACTCTTTACCCTCGGCCTCTCCGCCTGAGGATTTTTCTTTTGGGGAAACCCTGCATGAGATGAGGGAACATTTTCATTGGGAAGGACAGGAATATTCTGCTTCCAAAAAGAGGCTTAGAGAATTTCTTTTTCTTCCTCAGCATAGGCCTTTAGCTATCCCTCCTGTTTTGGACATTGTAGATGATGCTTTTTCTGAGGCTAATTTGAATCCTGATTCCATGCCTCCTGCTCCTTCTAAGCCTGATAGATTTTATAGGGTTCCTGACTCTCATTTATTTTTATTTAAAAACCCTTCTGCGGATCCTGAAACTATTTCTCAGGGCTCTAAGGCTGCTAAGGTTGCTACTTCTAAAAATCCTATTCCCTCTGAGAAGGATTCTCGTGCTTTAGACAGGTGGGGAAAAAGGTATATACTTCTGCTACCCTGTCTGTAAGGGCTTTAAATTGCCAGTTTCATATGTTTAAATATCAGCAATTTCTTTTGTCTGTTTTAAAGCAAAAGCTTGCTTCCCTTCCTGCTTGTGCAGAGGATAAGGAACTTCAGGATGTTTTGCATGCTACTGAACAGGTTAACAAGCATAGCTTACATTGTGGTTTTGATGCTTTGGATGCTTCTTGCAGGGCTGCTGCCTCTGGTACTGTTATTAGGAGACATGCCTGGCTTCGTGAACAAAGTTTGCCTGAACAGGTTAAGGCTAAGTTATTAGATGCCCCTGTTTCAACAAGATGTTCTTTTTGGATCTAAGGCTGAGGAAGTTATTAAAAAGATGGAGGAAAAGGCAAAATCTATGCAGACTGTAAAAGATTTCTTGCAAGTTCAGCCTCCTAGATTTTCCAGGAATTGGCCCTCTAAAAATTGGTCCTTTCCCACATCTGACAGGCCTCAACGGGGAAGATATAGGCGCTCCAGAGGTCGTGGTCAAGGCCAGGCCTCTTACAGATCTAGACAATGGACTGCTTCTTCACCTAGAAGGGGAGAAGACAGATCCCAATCTCAAAGAAAGCAAACTCAATGACTCTCTCGGTTGGGCTTCAGGACCCCTTCACCTGGACCGCCCTCTCGGAGGAAAACTGTCTCTTTTTTACAGAAATTGGACTCATATTACCCAGGACAGATGGGTATTGGACGTGATTTTAAAAGGTTACAAATTCCACTTTCACACTTTGCCAAGGACTCACGGTTGGCCAGATCTGCCAAAACTTCAATGGTCAGAGGCCTTAACTCAAGTGGATGCTCTTCTGGCCATGAGAGCCATAGAGCCTGTTCCACTCTCGGAAATGGGAAAAGGGTTTTATTCAAGACTGTTTCTGGTTCCCAGAAAACAAAACTCTTGGAGACCTATTCTGGACCTTTCTGTGTTAAACAAATTTTTGGAAATTCCAAAGTTCAAGATGCTTACTCTGCAACAGCTAATTCCAATGCTCTCTCAGGATGCCTGGATGGTGACATTGGACTTAAAGGAAGCCTATTTACATATTCCCATCAGACAAGAACACAGGAAATTCCTCAGGTTCAAGGCAGGTTCGAGGCATTTTCAATTCTTTGTTCTGCCCTTTGGTTTATCTACTGCGCCCAGAGTCTTCACCAAGTGCCTGGCACCAGTAGTGGCTTACTGCAGACTTCAGGGGATCCAGATTTACCCCTATTTGGACGACTGCCTTATTCAGGCAGACAGCAAAGATCTTCTGCTTCAACATCTGGACTTTGTTCAACGTCTTCTCCTCCTACTGGGATTTTCAGTGAACATAAAAAAGTCACATTTGATCCCTTCTCAACAAATGGTATTCTTGGGAGCCCTCTTAAATACAACTTCACAAAGGGCCTTCCTCACTCCAGAAAAACAAATTCAGCTGGCTTCTGCTTTCAACACCTTGGCAACTCTATCTCAGCTCACTGCAAGGAAATTCCTGCAGGCTCTGGGCTACATGGCTTCCTGCATTCTGTTGATTCCAAACGCAAGGCTTCACATGAGAAAGCTTCAGTGGTATCTGAAAAGTGTATGGTCACAGCATTACCACGATCTGGATATTCTGATTCCTCTGATCCCCTGCCTTCAGAAGGAGTTCCTCTGGTGGTCCAGGGCATGCACTTCAAACGAAGGAAAACCTTTTCGTCTTCCTCAACCTACTCAAATCCTAACCACGGACGCCTCAGATTATGCTTGGGGAGCACACTTTCTAGACAATTGCCAGCAGGGAACCTGGACAAAGGACCATCTTCACTGGCACATCAATCTGAAGGAAATGTTGGCAGTTCAAAACGCCCTTCTAGCCTTCAAGAATCGTCTACAACCAGGTCCTCTGTTAATTCGCACAGACAACACCACGGTCATGTGGTACATCAACAAGCAGGGGGGTTCTCATTCATACCCCCTTTGCAGACTAGCTATGGGTTTATGGGACACAGCTCTAAATTTGAATCTACATCTCCAGGCTCAATTCATTCCAGGGAAACAGAATCTCTTAGCAGACAGCCTGAGCAGAAACATTTCAGATCCTCACGAATGGATGCTAGACACCAACTTGTTCAACAGGATTACTGCAGTTTGGGGATGTCCCCAGATAGATCTGTTTGCATCCCATCTCAATCAGCTGCCTCGCTTTTGCACCAGGTCCTTCCACAAAGCAGCTTGGAGAGTGGATGCCCTGTCCTTCAGCTGGAGAAGCCTTTCAGCTTATGCCTTCCCTCCTCTTCCTCTACTACCTCGGGTATTACTGAAAATAAAACAGGACAAGCCCAAGTTCCTCGTCTTGATTGCGCCAAATTGGCCCCGACAGTTTTGGTATCCAACTTTAAAGCTCCTGTTCTCGGGACCTCCTTGGATTCTCCCACTGAACCCTTCGCTTCTGTCCCAGCATCAGGGTCAGTTGCTACATTCCAATCTCAAGACCCTTTGCCTGGCAGCTTGGCTCTTCAAAGGAATTTGATTCCTTCTACTCTTCCCAAACAAGTTTTGGATGTTCTTTTGGAAGCTAGACGGCCTAGCACTAGGAAATCCTATGCCTCTAAATGGAAGAGGTTTTCTATTTGGATGCAGGACCGAGGTTCTGATCCTCAGGTACCTGATCTCTCTTCTATTTTGCTTTACCTTTCGAAACTTTTATCTAAAAGACTTTCCTTTTCTTCCATTAAGATTCATGCTTCTGCTATCTCTGCGCATTTCAGTTCTGATCTCCTGTTTTTTCTCATCCTTTGGTGAAGCAGTTCTTGAGGGGGGCTAAAAATTTGCGGCCTCCAAGGACCCCTCCTGTCCCTGCCTGGGATCTTAATTATGTTTTAGAAAAACTTACTTTGCCTCCTTTTGAGCCTGCTGCATCTTCAGATATTAAGTTTCTATCCTGGAAGACTGTTCTTTTGTTAGCATTGACCTCTGTCAGAAGGGTCTCAGAGTTGCAAGCTCTCATGGCTGTGGAACCATACCTTATTTTCCATCCGGACAGAGTATCCTTGAGGACCAATCCTACTTTCATGCCTAAAAGTGATTCCGAAAGTGGCTTTAAATCAGACGATTCACCTTCCTACTTTCTTTCCAAATCCTCAAAACAAGGGGGAAAGGATTTTGCATTCATTAGATGTACACAGACAGTTACGATTTTACCTGGACAAGACTAAAGATTTCAGAAAGTCTAACCAATTGTTTGTTTCCTTTGCTTCCAGTTCTCTTGGAAAACCTATTTCTAAACAAACTATTTCCAAATGGATTGCTTATGGAATCAGATTTTGTTACACTCATCATGGGGAAACAGTTTCCAGGTACCATTAGAAGTCACTCTACTAGAGCAGCTGCCACTTCTACAGCTTTCCTCAGAGGAGTCCCTACCAAGGATATCTTGGAAGCTGCCACTTGGAGTTCTGTGCATACTTTTTCCAAGCACTACAATCTCCCCTTGTTTTCTAAGTCCAGGGCAGGCTTTGCCTCTGCTGTCTTGCAGGGTATTCTTGCCTCCCCTTCTTCTATCTAAAGCCTCCTCCCCTTTTACACTGCTTTGGGATTCCACACTACAGTTATGACTGCAACAGTGAAACACGAAGAACATAGCACAGTTGTGTACACCTACCATAAATGTAGATGTTCGAGTGTCTTCACTGTTGCATTCGGGGTTTCCCTCCCTCCTATCCCCTCTTTTCCTTTTTTGTGGTGTATTTGTGTTTCCTTGTTGGATTCATTTTTGGTTTGTTGGGGACTTCTGACATCTAGGGCAAGAAAGGCTGGAGAAGATGGCGTCGGCTGAGGGCTATGTACCAAAGCGTACTGACGTCAGGGTACTAGCCTATACAGCCGACGCCGGACCCAGACTTTGGGATTCTGGCCGACCTCGGGCTGCCTGCCGGCAGGAGCACCCTACAGTTATGACTGCAACACTGAAGACACTCGAACATCTACATTTATGGTAGGTGTACACAACTGTACTTTCTGTCCATTCTGCCCTTTTTGCACCAGAGAGATTGGATGTGCTCGCTAGATTTTCAGGATGTGTACTATCTTATCAGAATGAACAGGTGCTCCAGGGGATACCTATGTTTCTGGCTTGGGAGCCAGTCATTATCCGTTCACAGCTGTGCCCTTTGATCTCACAACAGCTTCCAGAATGTTTACCAAGTGTATGGCAGTAGTGAGAACTAACTTGAGACTGCAAGGATTCCAAGTGTTTCCATGTTTTAGAAGACTGGCTCATCAGCACTTTGACCAGGCATCAACTGATACAAGCCCAAGATTACGTAATCTAAATTTGCTCCATCTGGATATCTGTTAATTACAACAAATCTCATCTGGAACAATCACACAAAACGACATCTCTACCCTTGCAGAGAGTTCAGACTATTCTGTTCTAGGTCAGGAAAGTCTTCCAAAACTTTTCCTTTCCAGCTTGATTAATCCTTCAAACTTTAGGTTCTACAACAGCAATCCTCCTAGTATGATTATCAAGATAGCTTATGAGAAAACTATGCTGGACCTTGGCTACTTGGTGGACCATTGTTTACCATCCTCTGTCCATTCAGAAAAAGGTATCTCAAGCTTGCTAAAAATATCTCCTATGGTGGATACAATCAAGTGCAAGAAGATAGTCCCCTTGTTCTTCCCCAACCCAAGGCTGTGGTTACCACGGATGCCTCTCAGATTGGGTGGGAGGCACTTTCTTGGTAGGACAGTCCAAGGTACATGGTGTCCTGAAGAAATCCAATATGCATATCAGTGTCCTGGAAATTAGAGCTGTCCTAGAATTGCAGGCCTTCCATGACACTCTTCCCCACCAGGGTTATTGCTATTTAGATGGACAACATATCAGTGATCTGGCTTATCAGCAAATAAGGGGGAAACTAATCTTAATTCCCTGTGTTGAGAAGCTGTAAAGAGTGTGACGATTGGCAATCTCATGTAAATGTTTTCTGATAGTTATGCACATTCCGGGGTAATCCTGCATAATTGCATCGCTGAGAAATATCTTTAATGTTAACGAATGTAAGTAAACACTAAAACTACATCTGACTAGTACCTGGTCTTGTTTTTGTAATCATCTACCGTGAACCCCCCTCCCCTACTGTAGCTCTGCTTTCTTCCTACTTCCTTCCTTCCTTTTGTTTCTCTGTTATCTTTGTACGTCTACTCTTTTTTTACTTGTAGTTAAAATTTTACTATTACTGCTGATATTGTCAAATTCCTTGTAAATATTTGTGATGTACTGTATCACATTTTATTCTTACTATTGTGGAGATTTTCTCCCCGGGCCTCCACTGAAAAAGGGTTATGCCCAGTTGGACCATCCTGGTTAACAAATAAATACAAGTTAAGCAGGTCAATTCTAATGCCTCGTGAGTGGCCTTTCAACATGAAGGTGGTGGGGAGGATTTTCCTTTGGGATCAATCATGCTGTGACGTTTGCATCCCCTCTCAAGAAGTGCTGCAGGTTGTTTGCTCTCATTCACCCACTGGGGAAGTTCCTGAGAAATGCTCTACTTCATGATTGGCCCTCTGGTCTTCTTTATGCCTATCCCGTGATGCTCCCCATCCCCAAATTTCTTCAGAAAGCATCCAAATTGTACAGCATAGTAATATTCATTGCCCCTTATTGGCCTCATCAGATTTGGTTTCCTTCTTTTGACCTTATAGTCTTTGTCCCACTGGGATCCTGGATCTAACTCCAAACTTTGTCTCACCCAGCAGTTTTCAATTATGTAGAACAAAAAACACAACAATTGTTTGTATCTCTTTCGGATTTAGAGTTAGGCAAATCCGTCTCTAAAGTAACATTAGCTAAATGGCTGGCTGACTGTGTTCCCTTTGTCTGTAGTAAATTGGGCATGTCCATACCCAAGATGCCAAAAGCACATTCCTCAAGATCTATGGCTGCATCTTCAGCATTCTTTCCAGAGCTTCGCTTAATATTTGTGCAGTTGCAACTTGGGCCAGTCCTCATACTTTTATTGCTCATTACAAATTAGATCTGGTCTTTAGGGGCAGAGCAGCTTTTGGTTCAACAGTATTCTGGAATATCCTTAGTCCTCCCGTTTTTTTCTTTTTTTAGGTAGTTGGGTACTCTGTCCCAAATGTCGAGGAATAAATAAAAATTTACAACATCCGATAAATTATGTACTCTCCATAATTTTCCAGCTGTGTTTGTCCATTTTCTTTCTTCTAAAGCTGCCCTCCTACCAGTCCCCTCCTAGTCCTTCTTTGGAAGGATTGAGGATGCTAAAGGAACCATGCTCCTAACTTTGCATCCCAGTTTTGTTGCTGGTCATGTTGCTATTGTTATTGCGTAGCTCTATGGATGTAAAGAGCAGCAAACAAGATTTGAGTTGAGGCTAGATCATTATGGGAAAGGGAGTAGCTAGAGATTTCAGTGATCCATAGAATGAAAATGGACAATACAGATAGTATGTTATGGTGAGTATATTACTTTTTTAGTTTTATTTATCTAGTTAAAGGACAATTATCAGACCATAACCCCTTAAATGTACTTGTCTTGTTCCAGTATACATTTAGTTTTTCACAATCCATAAACATATGTCCAGTCAGTTTTTGCATCTTTATTACATCTCCAACAAACTGAACAACTCATTTTACTAAACTTTGTGATTTTATAGGGTGTAACAGACATTCTGTGCATATATATCCACATAAAACTGTCCAGTACAAACCTGAAGTTTGACTGATTTTAAGTAGCAAAGTTTTATTCTTACCAGCTACTGAGTCACTCAGTCCACTGCTATTTAAAAAGTTCCAGAATGTTGCATCACTATTAACGATAATAATAATATTGTGATGTCAGGCCAATACCCCACTGGACTGCCAACAATTTAAATGACATCCCTTACCATTCTGGGTCAGTAACTAAGGAGTTTTAGTCCTTACTACTGACTCCAATATGAGACTGTCACTTAAACAGGAATATTATTTCACAATTTTTCCCTTAAGAGCACAAAAGGAACACCCTGCATTTTCCTAAGACTAGACTTAAATATACCTTTGTCCACCCCAAATGTATCTCCTTGTTGCATGTTTCAGAGCAATCTGTCCCAGTTTAAGACCTCTGATACACCCCCACTCAAAGTAAATTTAAATCTCACACATCCAATGACTTCTGGGAAAGTGACAGGCTTCCAGCTATCTCTTCCCCAAAATAATATGGTACTGCTGCTACCAGTCAGTGTCTTCATGCCATTCTAAAGGGTTGTTCAGTTTTGAAAATTAAATATCAAAATAAATGATAGTTGTGACCATAAGTGATCAGGCTCTTGAGGTGACCCTGGGAGTATCGAACGGTAGAAGCACTCTAATCTTTAAAGAAAAACACTGATTTCTAGCCACAATGTAAAGTAATGAAAAACATTTAATAAGTAATATTATTACAAGAATGTAAATCGATAGCTTTCAATAAACACCAGAACTTAATCACCCGAAATGTAAAAATAAACTGCAGGATAGGAGTCCATTATTATGTAAAATCTCCCATCTTTAATAACTAAGCTTTCCTAATCTAATACTGTCCCTGATCTAATCTAACACACAACAGCAAGGCAAAAGGCAGGCGTACAGTTTTTGGGGAGTTTTTTCATGGGTGTCCATTAACTGCACAGCCCTGTAACTGACTGTACTTCACAAATCTGCTCAGTACTTGACAAACTGCAGTCTCAACTGTCTTATTTTTAAAAATAACAGTCAGCTGTTTGAAAGAATTATTTTCCTGTCAGTCAGCTGTTTAAATAATCACTTAAGGAGCATTCCCAACTCTACAGTTTGTACTTTAGAATGTCCCTCACAAACTTGTGCAGTTAGAAATGTATCAAAACACTGTCAGATTCTTTAAACAGGGGAAATACTCAACATTTAAAAACCTTCTTTACATATCACGATTAGACATGCTGGCATACAATGCATGTTTATCTGAGAATATACACAAATCTACTGCCAGACATGCTAACACGGATGACCGTGTTTTCATTTTCTTCACAATTATGTGAAATCAACTTTTATAATTTATGTAGGTCAATTTACCTTAATTATAGCAGTTGTATATTTGTACAGCAGGGGAATAGTGCTGTGTTACGCTCTACTCATATTATCTACAAACTCCATTCAGTGTCTTACTGATGGATAAGTGGTTAACAGATTCATAAAATATGTAATCTTTCATTAAATATTTGGCGACGTGGCTTTCCCTTCATCAGAGCAATCTGACTGTAATACTAACCCATTCCTTTTAGTAAAATCATTTTAGCATTGTTCTGAGTCTCCTTAAATGTAGAGGCATGTGCAGTGGGAAGGCACAAAAATTTCCATTTTGATTTTAGTAGCGTTAAACATATCTTAACTGTTTTTTTAAGAATTGATTTCATCTATGCAGAATCTAAAGAATGAAATTAATTTGCTTCGAAGGTAAATTTTATTAACCAAGATGACAGCATTGTTGCACATTTCTAATTTATCTTAGTTGATAAATTTATAGGAATTTAGTATAATTTGTACCTTAACGGTGTCACTTTGACTATAAGTTGAGAGTCTGTCCAGTGTATAACCGTTTTAAAATTTGCAACTATGGAGTAAGGTTATACATTTGGGAAGTTAATACCACCGTGCTAAAAGCTACTATGGTTAACAAATGATGCATTATATACAAATTAAAAATGAGCCGCATGTTTTGCCATTTAAAACTATTCCCCATTACTAAAGTTAATAATTCTCTTTAGTTTAATCTGACAAATAGCATACTGTATACATATTTATGTAATATTAGTATAATCTGTTAATATTGAATGAACAAATAATTTAAAAAATATTTATTAGAACGGAGTGGGACCTGAAGCGAATCTGTAAACTTGCATGTGTCCAGTAATCTTACTTTACTAAACTATCGTACAATAGAAAAATTAATACATTTATGCTACAGGATGAATACATTTTTTTATAGATCTATAAGTCCAAGTGTGTTTATCTTAAACGTTGTCTAATACTCTTGAGGACAGCTCATTAATTCATAAAGTATGTCTCTTACAAAGGTAAAAGAATGTCTTGCTGTTTCTGCAGAGTCAAAAAAGAGAACATTTGCTGTCTGTACTGTATTCAAAAATTATAATCTGCTTAATTCAAATCATATTCTCCTTTCCTGGGTTTAAGCATATTTAAGTCTACTTTACTATCAAAATGAATGTACTGATTCAGCAATATAGCATTCAAATTTCTGCTCTGACATATGAAATTAGTTACTATATGCAGTGTTAGTGACTCTAATAACCTACAGTATGCAAAAAGTTTCCAAGTTCATATGACCAAACTTCAGCTTTCAGTGTATTTTTGAACGTTTTATATGATTGTCTATGTAAATTGTAAGATATTGTACATTCATGTTTCTACAAAGTAAAATAAACAGTACAAACTCCTGCCAAAGGTGACTCTCAAACAACAAAATTCAAGGCTTAAAAGCAAGATGTGAGCACACCAACAAAGCTGAGAAAAAGCCAAAAAACGTCCTAAAACACTTCTTTATTGCAAAAGGATGAGTGCTTTTGCGGGGTTACTGCTTCATTAGATCCATTCATGTTTCTGTCATACGTTTGTATAGTATATATCTTTCTTATAAGCAGTTTATTTAAAATATAGTTCTTATTTTCCACTGCATTCTGCCTTATTTATATAACTTGTATTTCTAAAATCTCGCATCAAGGAGCTATTAAATTGTCCGCTGTCTAGTAGAGATTAGTGTGTGTGTGTGTGTGTGTGTGTGTGTGTTAACTTGCTGATTCTGCTCTTTTATCTTGCATAAGATTTTCCCTTTGCATTTATAACATGTTTACTCTTATTAATTCTAGTATTACAAGCAGCCTTGACTACATTGTGTCTTTCGGCTTATCCCGGTTAGGGGGCGCCACAGCGGAACTCCGGTCCGCTAATGTTTGGTAGTGGATTTTTACGTGCCGACTTACCAGCCCTGACGCACAACCTTCAACGAAGGTATGCTCATTCACGCATGCCTCCACACAGAAAGACGCTCTAGCGGAGAATCGAGCGGGACAACGTCTTGCTGTGAGGTGACAACGCTACCGCAGCACCAAGCAGCCTTGACTATATGCTTGTTTAATTTGAATGTATTTTTAGCCATTGTGAACTGCTGTTCTAATCAGCTTCACATTCTAACATTAATTTGATTATAGCATGTGAAAATGACAACTCACAATGCACAGCAGCTGCTAATTTCATCTGTTTTTCTTAATTATTTTAAACTGTTCAGACCGGTAACAAACATCTAACTTTACCTCTTCCCATTAATATGTGTAGTTAACAACACTACTGCATAAGCTATTAACATTCAGCAAAAAGTAAGCAAATTGTCAGCAATTGCTCAATACTACAGCTTTTGTTTTACAATTTTTCACTTCTAAATTATTTTTTAAAAGATGTTTTGAGTAGATTTCCCACATACATGCATCAAAAGTAGTTCAGATCGTTTCTCCTTGCCGTCGTAGCCACAGTTAAGGCACTTCTTGTTTTCACTGATATCTGTGATGAACATTGAAGTCTTATAGGACCTGGATTTGCTTCAAAACTGCTTGGGAGCTTGCTTGCAAGGCAAGCAGTAATCAAGCATTTTCACACAACTGGAACATTCTTTTGTTCTCTTGCCTTGTGTTGCTTTATAAAAGACCTGTAAAAGGAATCCCTTATACCAGGAATAAAGAAAACATCGCTAGCACTTCAACAGTTCTAATTAGTATATTACTTTAGATCTGGCATTCAGTTAACCCAGCAATGTATATACTTGTGTTGCTGTCTTTCAGCTTTTTCACGGTTAGGGGGTCACCACAGCGGAACTCTGGTCCGCTAATGATTGGCAGTAGATTTTGACGAATGCCGAGGTGCCAGCTCTCGACGTTAAGCCTTCAATGAAGGCACCCCATTTACGCATGTCTTTTGAATGCCCACCCAACCATGGGGAGGGCATGCAGACTCCACACAGAAGGCACTCCCCGCACTGCAGCTGAGAATCGAATGGGAGAACCTCTTGCTGTGAGGCAACAACACTACCGCTGCACCACCGCAGATTTACACACAAGTTAAAATAATTAAAGTAATGTCTTTCAGCTTTTCCCGGTTAGGGGTCACCACAGCGTAACTTCGGTCCGCTCATGATTGGCAGTGGATTTTTAAGGTGCGAAGTTGCCAGCCCAACCTTCAAAGAAGGTATGCCCATTCACGCTCGCACCCACCTGCATGTCTTTAACGTCACTCGACCATGGGGAGGACATGCAGACTCCACACAGAAGGTGCTCCAGCCGAGAATCAAACGGGAGAACCTCTTGCTGTGAGGCGACAATGCTAACCACTGCACCACCGCGGAATCAAGAAAAGTTAAAACCATTACAATTCTTAATTTATATAGTCTTCGTTACTAATTCTTATAATGTAATGACTTTCTCTTAAGTATTTATCATTTAGAAATGCATTTATAAGTTTAGTTAAATGAAATGTATTAAGTCTTGCATTGTAAACCTGGTAAAACTAGCCGTTATATTCTTTATGAAAAACTATTCAGCTTAAAATATACATACTTAACATCGTATGATATGTTGTCTCATCTCACCTTCATTCTTGCTGGTTGGGTTCAGAACAGAGCATTGGTTCTGACTCTGCCTATTACTAAAGCTCGAGAGCTTCTGCTGGCTTGAGTCTATACCTTATCCCATCATGCTTAGGGAAGATAACCTAGATCTCGTTTGCTGCTAAACTAGATCAGGTGCTTCTCACTAGGCTCAGGCTAAGTGAAAAATGTTCATTATTGCTCTGTTTTCAAAAATAATTTTTGGATAAATATTATTCTTGTATTTATAACGTTTTATGTATCACCTTGTGGTGAATTGCTAGTTTTTTCGCTTGTGTTTGTGGCTGGCCATTGCTTTCATTAGGCGTGTTTAAGTTAGAGGGTTCACCTTTTCTTTCCTTGCCCGTTTAAATTTGGAGGGCTCCCCTTCTGCTTGCTTCCCCTTCCTAAAGAGGTTTCATTGTTTGTTAGAGACGTGTCTTCTGGCTAGAAGAGATAGTCTTTGTAGTTAGAGACCTCTCCTCTAGCTCTTTTCTCTCTTCCTGTGTGACTTTTCAAAAAAAAAAAAAAAGTGAAGTAGGTGATTGTATATTTACTCTTTACTGATATACTAGTTTAGATAGTTTTGATAGTAACCTTGTTCTTATTAATCTAGTTTTCCTGGACAGTGTTGGTTTTGCTTCTGTTTACCATTATGTCCAAGGAAGTGAAGCAGTCAGGCTTTAAAGTGCGGTTCCTTTTCAAAAAAAATGTCTTTAACCGGGCACACTAGTTGTGCCCACTGTTTAGGTGCAGTACACCTTCAAGACGCTTGCTGCATTTGTCACTGTTTTAGTTCCAGGGTCCTGCAGGAATGCAAAAACAAGCTTATACTCAGGGAATTGCTCAAAGCTCATTTTTCTGAGGCACTGTAAGGGAACATGACCTCCTCCAAATCTTCTCATTCTCCAAAGCCGAATAAGTCAATGAAAAGAACCTCCTGGTGAAAGACGCTTCGGACCCGAAGGGCCCGGAAAGACCAGTTCAGTTTCACCAGTTTCTTCGGAACCAGTCTCTCCAGTTCCATAGTCACCTGTTTTGCAGTCAGTGGCTGGAAGTGTCAAATCCTCGATCCCCGTCCTCTCTGTACTCCAGGACTCTTGTCGCATGATTTAGAGTGGGTGGTCGGGAGGTTGCTTTGTACTCGAGCTCTGATGAAGATCCTCTAGAGTCTAGCCCGGAAGGAATTGGAACTGACAACTGCCACTTCTATTCCTCCTCTGACCAGAGTGGTTTTGGAACTGGAGTGCTTGAATGTATTTGTGGTGGAACCTTTGGGTCCGAGACTTACCCCAGGTTTTTCAGTCTCTACTTCTGCTCTGATCTCTTCTATGCCATCTTCTGTCGAAGGGTCTGGAAGCTGACACTCCCCCATTGGATCCTGGGAGGAGAGTTGGATCGGACCTTTGTCAGATCCGAATCTGCCTCTTGGGGCATCAGCATGAGTGAGCTCGGCACCTACGTCTGCCTCGCGCCCTCCTTCTTGGTATAGGAGGAGTCTCCTGGCTCTTTGGAGCAGGAGGTTCTTTCAGGCCCAGGTCATGGTGCATTAGAGGTGGTGAGTGTGCGGTCATCCCTGACGGCTCCACACTCTGATCCAAGCATTCTTCCCTCAAAAGTGCCAGTCTGCCTCTCTACCATCATTCCCCCCAAGCATAGAGAACCAATGCACCAGGACGCCCCATTGGGTGAGTCATTCTCTTCTGAAACCTCCCCAGAGGACCCCTATGGAGAGGTCCCTTGGAAGAGAACATGTAAGAGGAAGTATCTGGACTCCCCTGAAGAGTCTGTCACTTCAGATTCGGACTTAGATGATTAAGAAGGTTCCTGACGGTCACCCTCTGAGGATGTCTCCTTCTCAGACCTCCCTAGAGATCCTGAAGCAGAGAGGTGGCTGGAAGCCCCTTACCCCTTCTGAGGATGAGTTCGTATACCTGGAGACATTTTGTTCTCTACCTTCCACCTCTTGGGTGTCTCCACCCTTCGAACAGCTCCTCAGCCTTTAGTTGAAAAACATGGGGCTCTCCAGAATCCGTGGAACATGTTCTGAGGAAGCCCAGCAAATTTGTAACTGCACCGTCAGACAAAGACTTGAAGCTATCTGAGACTTCATCTGTCCATCCGCCGAATAAGTCATCTCAAACGATGGACAGGTATGGGAAATGTACGTTCTCATCAGTGGCTTTTACACATGTCATTGAACTATTTGACCCATTTTACCAGACTTCAGAGGGATGTCCTAAAGGAGCAAGGTGATGCCCTCCAAGGTTCCAGACAAGGTGACCGCCCAGCTTGCTACCTTAAATTCAGTAGTCATCTTCTTTATGCGGCTCATTTCTTATGCAGCCAATGTTGCGAGTAGGGCAACTGGTACAGAAATCGCTCTGAGGAGGCATTCCTGGATGCGCCTTTGTGAGTTTGCTGAGCCCTTAGTCTTCTTTCACTAACGCCCCTTTTGACGGCTCGTCCTTGTCTGGGCCAAAAGTTAGAAAGACTGATCAGGTGCGAATAAGAAGGCAAAACTCTGTCTGCCATGGGAGTAAGTTTTTCCCTCCCTACCAGGCCTTATCCCAAAGGCCAGAAGAGCAGGAAAATGTGGTTCCATAAATACCAAAGATCTTCACCAGATGCACATGGTCAACCTTCCCCAGGGGCAGGGGGGAAATAATGGGAGACGCTGACCTCGTGCCAGAGGGGGTCTACAAAATCAGGGCGACAAAGATGCATTCTCTGGCAGACCCTTCCAGCGCTCCTGAAAGAAGGCCCATTTGTTCAACTCTGGAGGCAGTTGGGGGCAGATTATCACGGTACCCAAAAGCCTGGCTAGCATCACTCAAGATAAGTGGGTACAGTCGAAAATACCCAGGGGATACAGCATTCCTTCTCCACCCCCAGAAGTAAGATCAGTCCCAGAATTTCCACCCTGTCAAAGGAATCAAGCAACCCTAGAGATGCAAGGGTTACTAAGAAAGTCATCCAAGAAGTCCCCACAGACCAAATCGGATCCGAAGATTTTTTTTAGTTCCAAAGAAAACTGGGGATTGGAGACCCACATTGGATCTCTGCAGGCTGAACAAGTACATAAAAAAAAAAAAATCAAAGTTGCGGATGGTGACGCTGCAGTCTCTACTCCCTTTTCTGGGACAAGACAATTGGATGTGTTCAGTCGATCTTCAGGATGTGTACTACCACATAAAAATGGGCAGGCAATTCAGGAGACCTCTACGCTTCTTGCTGGGAGCCAGTCATTACCAATTCCGAGCTCTGCCCTTTGGTCTCACTACAGCCCCCATAGTGTTTACCAAATGTATGGCAGTAGTCGCTGCTCACCTGAGATGCAGGTATTTTCATACTTAGATGACTGGCTTCTGCCCATCACCACCAAGCGTCTGCTAACCAAAGCAAGAGACACCATCATTCATCTATGCTCGAAACTGGGTATTGCCATAAATTTTGAAAAATCTGCCTTGTTGCCATCACAGCATATTACATTCATAGGAGCAGACTTAAACACAGAAAACGTGGTAGCAAACCTGCCTCACGACACGGTAGAGACACTGTGCCCTCAAGTGCCCATCTTGCTCATGAGAAAGAAAGTACAGGCGAAGTGTATTCTAAAGGTCTTGGGCACCATGGCAGCTTCTATAACTTTAGTACCTCTAGCATGTAAACCTACAAGAGTCCTACAATGGCTAGTCTTTGCTCAGTGGTCTGTGCAGGAGCTACCCATGTCCCACAAGATCTTCATTAGACTTCCCAGATAGGGTGGGGGGCATCATCTGGCAAAGACTGTCCAAGGAACTTGGCAGGAGCACAAGAACCACTTGCCTATCAGTGTCCTACAGATATGAGCGGTGCTTTTGGCATTGCAGGCATTCCAGAACTCTTCCACCAGGTACGATTGCAGTAGAGACCGACAATATGTTGGTATTGTGATTTATATCAACAAACAAGGTGGAACCAGATCTTAGCCCCTGTGTTGAGAGGCGAATGGGCAGTCTCTTCTCTCAACTTTTTTTTGATTGCAATGCATATTCTGGGGAAATTGGACGAATTGGGCAGATTAATTCTAATGCATCACGAGTGGATCCTAAAACAGGAAATTGCGAACCAGATTTTTCTCAAGGGGGGCCAGCTTTGCTGTGACCTTTTTGCCACATCCATGAACATCAAATGCAGTAGATACTTTGTCCTAATCCCCCTTCCAGGGGAGTCGCCAAGGGATGCACTCGTTCACGATTGGCCCCCGGGGACTCATTTGTGCCTTCCCCTATTTCCAGTAATCCCCAAAGTTCTACAGAAAGCCAAATCATGGAGTTGCAGGTTAATACTCTTCACTCCCTACTGGCCTTGTCAAATCTATTTTCCTTTCCTATGGCCCCATCTCCTAGAAGAGCTATGGATTCTGGATCAGGTACCAGATCTTCTGACTCCTCAGTCGGGATCGCTCCATCCCTCTATCCAAACCCTAAAACTGACAGCTTTGCTGCTCCACTTCCAATCTTAGCCAGTCTTCCAGACGTCCCCATGCAGTGAGACACTTTTTAGTTTCATCTCCTAAGACGACTAGAAAACTTTATGCTAGCAAATGGAAAAGGTTTTCTTGTTGGGCTTCTAAAAATGACGTAGACCCCTTCACAGCCCCCGTAAGTACAATTTTAGATTTCTTGGCAGAAATTTTTAATGAAGGCGCAGCAGCAGCTAACTACCACGTAGGAGACTGGGAACAGAAATGTCTCGCAGATTGTGCAAAGCTTTCCTGAGAGGTACATTTTTACTAAGGCCTTCAATAAGGGAACCACCACCTCCTTGGGACCTCAATTTGGTACGATCTCCTCTGTTTCTCCCACCATACAAACCAGCTTCCTCTTGCCAACTAAAATTTCTAACCTGGAAAACAGCCTTTTTGGTAGCCATTACTTCAGCTAGGAGGGATTAAGAACTTCAAGCTCTGTCCATACTCCTTTCCTATTTAGTTTTTTACAAAGACACTCTCTCTCAGAATGAATCCTTCATTCCTGCCCTAAGTATGTTCCGAGACCAATTTGAATCAATCCCTTGACCTGCCTGTTTTCTTTCCAAACTATGGCAGCAAGGCAGAAGTATAAGCTACACCAATTGGATATCCACAGGCAGTTGTGCTTCGACTTGCCTAGAACAAAGGAATTTAGAAAATTGGACCAGTTATTCGTCTCCTTCTCAGATAACAGGAAAGGTGCACCAATATCAAGTTACCTTGTCAAAATGGCTTACTTGACACTATTACCCACATATAAAATTCTCAACATAAACAACTGCCAGGTAAGATTAAAGGCCATTCAACAAGAGCTTTGTCAACATTGGCTGCCTTTCAGGCCAGATTACCTATGGACTCGGTCTGTGCTGCAGCCACATTGGGTCACACCTCATACCTTTGTCACTCATGACAAAGTAGATGTGGCTTCCCGGAACAGGGCTTCCTTTGGTTCCACTGTTCTGAAGAGTTTATTCCTTTTGAGCTACTCAAGAAAGAAGGTGTTAGGGATGCTGTCCCAACCAGCAAGAATGAAGGCAAGATGGAACAACATAACATTAAGAAATTATGTACTCAACATAATGTTCCATGTTTGTCCATAATCTCACCTGCATTCTTGCGTCCCAACCTTCGCTCCTGAAGGATTGAGAGGAATTTTGTATTGGTTGTTGATGGTGTTCTCTGCTTCCCTTCTTGCCTCTTGAGACATGGGCTATTAACTATTACTATTGGGATTTTGTATACGATTTCAAATGTTAGTATTTTGCAAAGATCTGGTTATCTTCCCTAAGCATGATGGGATAGGGTATAGGCTCGAGACAGTGGAAGCTCTCCAAGCTTTAGTAATAGGCCGAGTCGGAACTGATGCTGTGTTCTGAACCCAACCAGCAAGAATGAAGGCAAGATTATGGACAAAAAACATGGAACATTATGGTGAGTACATAACTTATTTTCTTATTTTTGAAGCTTTAAGTCCAGTGCAAACCTTTTCCTTAAGGGGTATAGCTATTGTTTCAGGAAGTGAAAGTCATGCAGTCAGAGAATAAGTCACTTGTTTTTTTTTTTTTTGTTTTGTTTTTTTTTTTAACTGTTTAATTTTAGAAGCAGTTTTTGGGGAATTCAGCTCCCTCTGTCTGAGGGATATAGTGTGTTCCAGTCCATTTCTTTAGTATTAAGGATTTTATTTTTGATAAGTGGATGTCTTCTGCAGTATGCCAAACACTTTAGTTCCTTCAGAATGAAATAATTTGATCTTTGCAGAAAACACCTAAGTGGCTTTATTAACTACCTTTCTCACTGCAAACTTTAGGTCAGTTGTGCTGCATCCTGACCTAAATCCAAACTGCTAATTAACTACTACTCTGCATGTCAGTTTGTCAGTCACCCTCTCTAGAACACTCTTGTAATGTGACAGGCGTTGGATATCTCGATACTGCCCACAGTTGTGAGCTTCTTCTGTTTTGTTCTACACTGGCACTAGTATGCTTATTCTCCCGTCCTGTGGAATATACCTTTTTTTTCATACTGCTTTGAGTACCCTCAAGAATAATTGCTCCCCTGACTTGCCCAACATCTTTGGACAACTAGTATTCCTTGTTGGCCTGGCCCATCTTGTATCTCCCACTTTTCCTGCACTCCTTTCTTTTGATGACTTCCTGGACTTTACATTCCACCACAAGGTTTCCTTATGTTTCTTATTTTGCATACCTAGTTTGGCAGCATATTTGTTCTATAGCCCTCACACGTGCTGTTTTCAGGTGCTGCCATTTTTCAGCTCCTATTTTTTTCTTCCTGACGTGCTCGAACCTTGTGTATTTCCTTGAACTTTTTTCTTTCTCCAGTCTAGTCTCTTGATCTTGGAGCTTTCCTTGATTACTGCTCGTACATGATTGTGGTAAGCTGTGGTTTATACTGTAGGTTGATTGCAAAGTCATCCCCACAGAAACCATCTCTGATTCTACCCCAGTGCACTTTCCTTACTAGGAGGAAGTCTGAGTTGCATGATTATCTCTCTTGTATGTGATCTTGACTGTCTCTTGCTGAGCCATGTGTTGGCCAGTGTCAAGCCATTTGCCAGACTGAAATCTAGACTGGCTCCCTATTCTTGTTACCCACCTAATATGGATCAAGACACTCCTCCATATTCTGTTCTGTCGATATTTGTACATTCAGATCCCACATTATCAACACCAACTCCTATTGACCTGCCTTGCATAGTAGGTCCTTCTACAAATAGCTTTTCTTTTACAGGAATAAGTAGATGTATATTGGGGGGGTTTCTGCTCAGACTTTGGACTCCAAGGTAATGCCTCTAGATTCTGGGTCTCGTGTCAAAGATTCTCGTGATACTTCTGGCAAGACTACACATGAGAAAGATAGTGATATCTGAAGTAGTTTTGGTCCTAGTGCCAGCACTCCTCATCTTTTTCAATTTTCAGTACAAGATTTGTGAAAAGAAAAATCACTTTGTAGAGACGTTAAATATCTTTGAATCTAGGTATCCCCTTATCTCGTCCATGTACAAAGCAGTCAGTCACCATTGACGCCTCATACTTCGCTTGGGGAAGCAGTGTCAAGGGGGATAAAAGTGCAAGGTAGCTTGGACAGCAAAGACCAATACATGCTTGCTCTTATCAAGGCACTCAACTGTCTGAATCATGTTTGGTTCCCAGGACCACTTCAAGTTGTTAGACAATACCACAGTCATGTAAGCGAGGAGAGAACCACATTTTTACCCCCTTACCACAGTCGTGGCATGTAAGCAAGGAGAGAACCACATTTTTACCCCCTTAGGCAGAACTAGCCATTTTAGGTTTACAGCACAGTCTTACTGTACAGGCATCCTGCCTACATGCTATCATAGCAAAACTGTGGCAGACAAGCTGAGCTAGACAAATGTCAGACCCTCATGAGTGAAAAGTAGATCAGTCTTGGCTTGATCCATCGGTGGTAAGTTCCTTAATTAGACCTTTTTGCCTCCTGTCTGAGCAGTCAACTAGCAAATGTAATACTCCTGGACTCCATGTGTGAATATCTGGAAGACTGATGTGTTCTCTCTTCCTTGGATAGAAGTATTCCTGTGTGATTTTCCACCCTTTCCACTGATATCCAGGGTACTTCAAAAGATTCAGAAGGAATCCCCCAATATCACTGTGGTGACTCCTTTCTGGACAGACAGAGACAATTCCCACACACTTCCTGTCAGATTGGGTTTACTCACACAAGAACAGGAATGTCCGATACATTCACACGCCAAACCTCAGCTGACTGAGTGGATGACAGGGTCTTAATATCCTTTAGGTGCCTGTTTACTGAGGATCTGCAGCAGGTACTAATGGAGGCAAGAGGGCCTGCTACTAGAAAATCACATATTAGTACATGGAAGAGGTTTTCTAGTTGGTGTCACAGCATAACGAGCACTCAACTCAGGACTGATGTTTCTCTGATTTTACAATATCTCAGTTAATTTCCTGTAGCCTGTTTACTGCTCTGTCAAGGTTCAGTTGTTGGCCATTCCATCATATCTGTCCGTAGGTCCCACTGTTTTAAGGCATTCTTGTGTCAATGTTTTTGAGAGGTATTGCATAAGAAACTGTCTAGAAGACTGGTGACTCTTCCTTGGGATTGTAATTTGTGGGATAGATAAGCTACTTCGTCCATTTGAATCCGTTCATTTGTTGAA
>NC_056742.1:278983759-279005548 GCF_019279795.1 Protopterus annectens | reverse complement strand
TTCCCCCGGGCCGATGGGTATGCATTATGGAAGCACTGTCATGAAAAGGTGACATAGCAGATCTGTATGCACATGGCAGGGTGCAGGGATGGTGTGGTGACACACTCTGGTGACCACCACCCGCACACATGCATGTGGACAGGTGTTTAGCACATGATGTACACACATACCACCATGCGCATGTTACTATGCCACCATAGCGTGACGGCCCCCATGATGGGTATGCATGTGGTAGGGGTTGCAACTGTGTTATGGACATCGGACACCACTCATGCATTGGCTGCACTATGCACAGTACACGTAATCCACATGTATCCCCTGTTGCCATGTGTGTATGCATTGCTACATTGTGACATGTGTGTCGACATTGCCACGGAACATGGACTGTGGTATGGTATCACAGCCGTCACAGGCAAACTGTAATAAGCAGTATGTGTCCTAGTCAACACCGCTACACCCTGAAGGGGAGCATACCACAGACATGTGTCCACCTTCCATTCATGTGTGTATTACCGCCACGCCAGTGTTATGCATGTGGTACATCACAGGCTTCTCAGTGATGTGTCCTGTGTACAGTCCATGCACACAGCCAGACAATGACATCTATGACATATCCGGACTTTGTTTCACTGTGGTACAGCTGCAGCCATGTGTCATATCTGTGTCAGGTCTGCGGGTATGTGTGGAGCACGCCTGTCCATGTATACCCATATGGGCGGACTACATCGCGACCTGTGGGATCTTTGATAGTACATGTGTACCTCTGCATGACGGGCGACACCGCCATAGACCTGTGGACATATGTCACATGCTGTTGCTGGACCGTGGGAGGCATACTGCTGCACCGATGACATGGTGCTGGCATGTGGCAGCTACAGTGTTCACTGCAGTAGTGTACATGTTCAGCCTGCACCCGCGGACGCTTCGTGATGTCATCTGTGTGTGTATGTAACTGCATGTGTGTCCACCCCTGTGCCTGTGTAACGGGTTTACCTGGTCGTGACTTGTGGTGTGTACACACCGCCTGCATGCCGGATGGCGCCAGAAAGCACATACTAAGTGTGTGAGCATGCCGGGTTGTTGTTGTGTAGGTGGACACACACGACGGTCCACACTCTGCCCTTCCATGATTCCACCCCATGTGTATGCATGTCTGCACTCTGCAGATTCTAAGTGTGAGCATGCCCAGTAAGCAGCTGTGTAGATGGACACACAGTACAGTGCACACCGCACCCGTCTGTGAAGATACCCTGTGTGCATGTATGTTTCCCTTTGCAACCGCCACGTGTGTCAGCATGCCCGCGTCCTGTTGTGTAGGTGGACACACACGACGGTCCACACTCTGCCCTTCCATGATTCCACCACATGTGTATGCATGTCTGCACTCTGCAAATTCTAAGTGTGTGAGCATGCCCAGTAAGCAGCTGTGTAGATGGACACACAGTACAGTGCACACCGCGCCCATCTGTGAAGATACCCCGTGTGCATGTATGTTTCCCTTTTGCAACCGCCACGTGTGTAAGCATGCCTGGGTGCTGTTGTGTAGGTGGACACACATGACGGTCCACACTCTGCCCTTCCATGATTCCACCACATGTGTATGCATGTCTGCACTCTGCAGATTCTAAGTGTGTGATCATGCCCAGTAAGCAGCTGTGTAGATGGGCACACAGTACAGTGCACACCGCTACCGCCTGTGAAGATACCCCGCGGTGCATGTATGTTTCCCCTTTGCAACCGCCACGGTGTGAGCATGCCCGGTGCTGTTGTGTAGGTGGACACACGACGGTCCACACTCTGCCCCTTCCATGATTCCACCACATGTGTATGCATGTCTGCACTCTGCAGATTCTAAGTGTGTGAGCATGCCCAGTAAGCAGCTGTGTAGATGGACACACAGTACAGTGCACACACCGCCCGTCTCAGAAGATACCCGTGTGCATGTTTGTTTCCCTTCGACGCTAGGTGTGAGGGCATGCCCAGTATGCCATTTGGGGGTACACAGTACAGTCAGCACTGATGTCTGCTACTAGGCGTGTAGCCATGGCCAATGACATCCTGCATAGCCATGGTGGCCGTTCAGGTGAGTCATATGTGGTTGATATGCCACAATGGCTGCCTACATCATGCACGCCGGTTGCCCTCTCATAGGGTATACTGTCTGTGGTGCATCCCGTATCCATGTCATGATGTTGTGCTCCGTAGTTAGTTGGTATTCCCAAGTGCAGCACTACCGTGTTACTGCTACCACCTTGGGATGGTAACATGCTGTGTGACTGCGCACTCTGTCTTCATTCCCTATCGGCTGCCTTGCCTCTGCAGATGATATCACCCACCTAGGGGTATGCCTCCTGACAGTGCTATGCTCAGTAATCTCGGTAGCGCGTTCTGTAGCTGCATCATGCTGTAGTGTGTTCATGTAGGTAGGCGTAGGTTCAACTCCCGGCCCTTCCCCGTGTGTGTGTGAGGTGTGTGTGTGTGTGTGTGTGTGTGTGTGTGTGTGTGTGTGTGTGTGTGTGTTTCCAGCTGCTCCTGGAGAGAGTAGTTCTTTTAGTCGCTTCGCAACACATACCTTGGCTATTGGCATCTATTCCTTTACAGATGATGTCACCCGCCTAGAAGTATGCCTCTGACAGCCAGCTCAGTAATCTAGGTAGCGCATTCTGTAAATGCATCATGCTGTAGTGTGTTCATGTAGGTAGGCGTAGGTTCAACTCCCAGCCCTTCCCCATGTGTGTGTGAGGTGTGTGTGTGTGTGTTTCCAGCTGCCTCTGCAGATGGTCATGCTTTTAGATGCTTCGCAACACATACCTTGGCTATCGTCAGCTATTCCTTTACGGATGATGTCACCCGCCTAGAAGAATGCCTCTGACAGTGCTGTGCTCAGTAATTTCGGTAGCGCATTCTGTAAATGCATCATGCTGTAGTGTGTTCATGTAGGTAGGCATAGGTTCAACTCCCGGCCCTTCCCCATGTGTGTGTGTGTGTGTGTGTGTGTGTGTGTGTGTGTGTGTGTTTCCAGCTGCCTCTGCAGATGGTCATGCTTTTAGACGCTTCACAACACATACCTTGGCTATTGTCAGCTATTCCTTTACGGATGATGTCACCCGCCTAGAAGTATGCCTCTAACAGCACTGTGCTCAGTAATCTCGGTAGCGCGTTCTGTAAATGCATCATACTGTAGTGTGTTGTTCATGTAGGTAGGCGAGGTTCAACTCCCGCCCTTCCCTGTGTGTGTGAGGTGTGTGTGTGTGTGTTTCCAGCTGCCTCTGCAGATGGTCATGCTTTTTAGACGCTTCAACACATACCTTATTGTCAGCTATTCCTTTACGGATTATGTCACCCGCCTAGAAGAATGCCTCTGACAGCGCTGTGCTCAGTAATCTTGGTAGCGCGTTCTGTAAATGCATCATGCTGTAGTGTGTTCATGTAGGTAGGCGTAGGTTCAACTCCCGGCCCTTCCCTGTGTGTGTGAGGTGTGTGTGTGTGTGTTTCCAGCTGCCTCTGCAGATGACCATGCTTTTAGACGCCGCACATACCTTGGCTATTGTCAGCTATTCCTTTACGGATTATGTCACCCCGCCTAGAAGAATGCCTCTGACAGCTTTGTGCTCAGTAATCTTGGTAGCGCGTTCTGTAAATGCATCATGCTGTAGTGTGTTCATGTAGGTAGGCGTAGGTTCAACTCCCGGCCCTTCCCCATGTGTGTGTGAGGTGTGTGTGTTTCCAGCTGCCTCTGCAGATGGTTATGCTTTTAGATGCTTCGCAACACATACCTTGGCTATTGTCAGCTATTCCTTTACGGATGATGTCACCCGCCTAGAAGAATGCCTCTGACAGCGCTGTGCTCAGTAATCTCGGTAGTGCATTCTGTAAATGCATCATGCTGTAGTGTGTTCATGTAGGTAGGCGTAGGTTCAACTCCCGGCCCTTCCCCGTGTGTGTGAGGTGTGTGTGTGTGTGTGTGTGTGTGTGTGTGTGTGTGTGTGTGTGTGTGTGTGTGTGTGTGTGTGTGTGTGTGTGTGTGTGTGTGTGTGTGTTTCCAGCTGCCTCTGCAGATGGTCATGCTTTAGACGGCAACACACACCTTGGCTATTGTCAGCTATTCCTTTACGGATGATGTCACCCGCCTAGAAGTATGCCTCTGACAGCGCTGTGCTCAGAAATCTCGGTAGCACGTTCTGTAAATGCATCATGCTGTAATGTGTTCATGTAGGTAGGCGTAGGTTCAACTCCCGGCCCTTCCCCGTGTGTGTGTGAGGTGTGTGTGTGTGTGTGTGTGTGTGTGTGTTTCCAGCTGCCTCTGCAGATGGTCATGCTTTTAGACGCTTCTCAACATATACCTTGGCTATTGTCAGCTATTCCTTTATGGATGATGTCACCCGCCTAGAAGTATGCCTCTGACAGCGCTGTGCTCAGTAATCTCGGTAGCGCATTCTGTAAATGCATCATGCTGTAGTGTGTTCATGTAGGTAGGCGTAGGTTCAGCTCCCGGCCCTTCCCCGTGTGTGTGTGAGGTGTGTGTGTGTTCACAGCTGCCCCTGGAGAGAGTAGTTCTTTTAGACACTTCGCAACACATACCTTGGCTATCAGCGTCTATTCCTTTACGGATGTTGTCACCCACCTAGACGTATGCCTCTGACGGTGCTGTGTTCAGTGGTCCATGTAGCGCATTCCATACCTGTGTCATACAGTCGTGCGGTTGGGTAGGTGGGGGTAAGGTCAATCCCCATGCCTGCCAGCTGTGTGTGTGTGTCTATGCTCCCAGCCGCATGGGTTCATAGGTTATGGCTTTAGAGGTTCCGCAGAACACTTATATCCTGCCAACATCTCTGTGTTTGTGGATGGTGAGACGCAGCTCGTGGACTGCCTGTGTGCCTGCTGTGGTTGGCGACCTCCGTAGCATGTTCTCCACGTGCGCCCTGCTGTGGTGTGGTGGGTGGTGCTGTGTATGTTACACTCCGGCCTTGCCACATGTGTCCGCCTGTATCTCTCTCGGCGTATATAGACATACTTATGTTATGCCCATAGCGCTGCTCTTGCATGGACAGCTGTCTGTCCCATGTATCGCATATTTGCAACGGGCTGACACATAGAACTGTGGTACGATGCATATCCACTCATTGTCCATGCAACGCCCGTATTCCGCGCACCTAGAGACATCTGCTGGATATCGTGGCAGACAGCTATCCTTGCTGTACTGACACTGTACCCGTACACGCCATAAACCTTGTGTATCATTGCCTGTTTATGGTGTGTGTATGTCTATCTGAGCTGTGTGCATGGTCGTGTGTATGTCCCGCTATAGCCGTCTGTGCAGGTGTCGGCACTATGTGTAATCCTTGTAGACCGCTGTTTCATGTGCACTTCAGCACATACCTGTGGACCGTACTACCCCTCCTGCGGCAGCATGGGAGCGGCCTTAGATCAACCGCTGCCCTAGTCGATAGGGCTCCATGGCGCCCACCACCACAACACATGGTGCCCCCATCCTGGTGTACCTACATGGCATAACTACTGGAAAGGTGGCCCTGCTAGTGCGGCGCCCTAGGCAGCCGCCGGGTTGGCCTATGCCTATGGCCGGCTATGAGCACATCCCAAGGCATACTTTTAAATTCAGTGTTTTACAAAGGCTAGATTTTAATCCCAGAGGGGGGGGACCTTATCAACTATACTTTAGAATGCGAATTGAGATGGATTATTAGGTGGAGAGATGACCGAACACCAGGGTTGAATGATGAAGCACAGATTAAGCCTCTTTTGAGAAGCAGGAGGCTTAAACCCAAATAACAGGAATGTAGTTTAGGTACAGCTATACATTTAACACCTATTAGTCCACTCTTTCAGTTGTTTACCACTGTTTTACATTGATATAATATACTTATTTTCTTTATATATTGTTATATTTATAATTGATGAAAATTAGGCATAGTACAATATAATATAATACATGTTTTAATAAGATGTTTTTACAGATGTTAATATATGTGTGAGTATTTAACATTGAGTTTGCGCTTTATATGCTGGGGTTAATTGTTCATTGTTTGATGAGAAATTGACCAATGAAAATGTAAGGAGGGATATTTAAAACCTGAATGCTTTTATGTTATGTGTAAGTCTGAAGGAGCCTATGGGTGAAAGCGCTTACTTGTGTATAAAGGAACCTTTTTATACCATTTGGGCACTGTCCTGGACTATTTCTACATTGACTGTTTCATCTACCTATGTGTTTTTTGGATTGTGTGCCATAAGGTGCCAGGGGTTATTTTATGTTGATTAGGTGTAATCCATGGTCAATTGACATTAATCATATTAATTCATTAAAGGATCTTCTTTATAAGTGGGAACGGCATAGTTTAACCATCCTATGACCTTCCTAGTTGAAGTTGTTAGTGAGCCATTAGTATGTGTTCCACAGGTCGCCCATTTGTTCCGCATTATGGAAGCGAGTGATCCCCATTTTGGTGATGGCAGATTGAGAGCCAGTACGCTCGGTATTCGCACGATGGTCTGACTTTGTATGGGGAATTTCTAATGTAGTCCCTATCTGTATTTCCTGTGCTATGGTCTGACTTTGTATGGGGAATTTCTAATGTAGTCCCTATCTGTATTTCCTGTGCTATGCCTTACTGCAGCTGTGTAATTCTGCCAGGTTTCCAGTTATGGGTGCCATCTTGGTCGTACGCATGTCTATCCATGGGAATCGCCTACTGGACACTGATATAGGGCTGTACACATTTCACACCTGCTTTCAGCATTATCTGGTGGATGCTTTGCATCATTAGTGGGGAGTAAGGCATGTGCTATACCCACATCCCTCCCACGGGGCGGGCCAACGGATAATCTGCCAAACAACACCGAGCACCATTTCTGCATACCCAGGATCCCATGGCTGCAACCCTCGACGGTACACATTACACATCCTTCATGTGTGCGGGACTGGGATGTGGACGCACTTCTATGGAATCGACAATCTGGGGATTTCTGTTCATATGTCCTGCATTTCATGGGCACTTGTCATCAACCTTAAACACGCTGGTGGTGCATATGTCTAGCTGTGCCGTAGTCACGGCTGTCACTTCTTCTGGGTCGATCGCAGCTGGTATTGCGAACGGAGCAATATTTGGAGTCCTACAATGGACACCAGTGTGCATATGTAAAGTGTAGAACTTGTTGGACTGTCACCATCTGGCCAGTGGTTTTGACTGATGCTGTATGTTCCTCATTCGCGGATGTCTGTTTGACTACCCATATTATGTTTTACTTGGCATATCTATATCCATATACCAGTAAGCAGAAATACAGCAAACCTTGAGTCCTGGTCATCTTCATAAAAGACATTAATGAACATAAACCAGACCAAAACAGACAATGACAAAAACGATACACTCCACAGTCCAAAGATACTGAGTGCTTTCACCCACTAACATGGGGCATCATCAGAGTACATATGCTTTGGCCAAACATCATAAGGATTTGGGTTCTAGGCATACTTTTAAATTCAGTGTTTTACAAAGGCTAGATTTTAATCCCAGAGGGGGGGACCTTATCAACTATACTTTAGATTGCAAATTGAGATGGATTATTAGGTGGAGAGCTGACCAAACACCAGGGTTGAATGATGAAGCACAGATTAAGCCTCTTTTGAGAAGCGGTAGGCTTAAACCCAAATAACAGGAATGTAGTTTAGGTACAGCTATACATTTAACACCTATTAGTCCACTCTTTCAGTTGTTTACCACTGTTTTACATTGATATAATATGCATATTTTTTATATATATTGTTATATTTATAATTGATGAAAATTAGGCATAGTACAATATAATATAATACATGTTTTAATAAGATGTTTTTAAAGATGTTAATATATGTGTGAGTATTTAACATTGAGTTTGCGCTATATATGCTGGGGTTAATTGTTCATTGTTTGATGGGAAATTGACCAATGAAAATGTAAGGAGGGATATTTAAATCCTGAATGCTTTTATGTTATGTATAAGTCTGAAGGAGCCTCACGGGTGAAAGCCTTACTTGTGTATAAAGGAACCTTTTATACCATTTGGGCACTGTCCTGGACTATTTCTCGCTGACTGTTTCATCTACCTATGTGTTTTTTGGATTGTGTGCCGTAAGGTGCCAGGGGTTATTTTATGTTGATTAGGTGTAATCCATGGTCAATTGACATTAATCATGTTAATTCATTAAAGGATCTTCTTTATAGGTGGGAACGGCATAGTTTAACCATCCTATGACCTTCCTAGTTGAAGTTGTTAGTGAGCCATTAGTATGTGTTCCACAGGTCGCCCATTTGTTCCGCATTATGGAAGCGAGTGATCCCCATTTTGGTGATGGCAGATTGAGAGCTGTGTATGCTGGTATTCGCACGAAAGTCTGACTTTGTATGGGGAATTTCTAATGTAGTCCCTATCTGTATTTCCTGTGCTATGCCTTACTGCAGCTGTGTAATTCCGCCAGGTTTCCAGTTATGGGTGCCATCTTGGTCGTACGCATGTCCATCCATGGGAATCGCCTACTGGACACTGATATAGGGCTGTACACATTTCACACCTGCTTTCAGCATTATCCGGTGGATGCTTTGCATCATTAGTAGGGAGTAAGGCATGTGCTATACCCACATCCCTCCCACGGGGCGGGCCAACGGATTATCTGCCAAACAACACCGAGCACCATTTCTGCATACCCAGGATCCCATGGCTGCAACCCTCGACGGTACACATTACACATCCTTCATGTGTGTGGGACTGGGATGTGGACGCACTTCTATGGACTCGACAACCTGGGGATTTCTGTTTATATGTCCTGCATTTCATGGACACATGTCATCAACCTTAAACACGCTGGTGGTGCATATGTCTAGCTGTGCTGTAGTCACGGCTGTCACTTCTTTTGCGTCGATCGCAGCTGGTATTGCGAACGGAGCAATTTTTGGAGTCCTACAATGGACACCAGTGTGCATATGTAAAGTGTAGAACTTGTTGAACTATCACCATCTGGCCAGTGGTTTTGACTGATGCTGTATGTTCCCCATTTGCGGATGTCTGTTTGACTACCCATATTATGTATTACTTGGCATATCTATATCCATGTACCAGTAAGCAGAAATACAGCAAACCTTGAGTCCTGGTCATCTTCATAAAAGACATTAATGAACATAAACCAGACCAAAACAGACGATGACAAAAACGATACACTCCACAGTCCAAAGATACTAAGTGCTTTCACCCACTAACATGGGGCATCATCAGAGTACAAAATACATTAGATAGTCATCCCTTATATACTTCCTTCAGAGTCAGTTTAAAGACAATTAATCAATAAACTTGCTCATAGTTAAGTAGCCAGTGCTCCAAGTCTTAAAGATAAAGTGACATATAAAAATCAGTGTTGCATACATTACTTAATGGAAACATTAATACAACAACAATGTGTTAATATAAATACAATATTGGTCAATACAATCAGTAAATTGAAACATAATTGATAATTGTTGTGAGTAAACCTTAGAATGTAGTGTGTTGATAATGATATTATGTATATTAATGTGTATAATTGTTGTATTAAGGTTCCAAATCATTGAATAAATAAGTACAATTAAATACATATTTTGTATAAATATAAATTTAAATAAGAGTCACAATGTTAAATATAAATATGACTGTATATAACTATATAGATATGATATGAAATAAACTGTAGTTGTTTACATCTTGTTTTCGAGTGACATATCTATGTCCATGTGTCATATATACGGGCCGTCGGACTGTTGTGTGTAGATATATACATGTGAACCCCTCGTTTCATACCTTGCTTTGTTACTGTCTGTGGGTTATCTGTGTACACACATCTATTACCATACCATACCTTTCCACTGTACAGGTTCTGGCAGGGTGTTACGGCTGGTTGGCCCTTAATCTTGCTGTGTGTTACATTGACCTGTGTCTATCTGGCAGTGGCTGGCGGTCATGTGAGACCTTCTTGCTTCTATAGGGACCTGATCCCGTAATTGTGACGTGCTTCCACTGGCCATATATTTCTCTGTCATCTGGGATCTGTATGTAACCAGTCCTTTCAGGACACTTTCTATTGTTGTTCTTTTTTGGTTACATATATGAGTACTTTGGTATGTTGTGCTATTATTGTGTGTGGAGCATTTCTCCACGGGCCTCTGCTGACACTGGACATATATCCAGCTAGCCTAGCCCGGTCAACAAGTGTGAGCCAACTAAACACAATTCGTACGGTGGCACCTTCTGACAAGTGGGTTGGGTTACAGATGCATAACCGTCGTCAATCCCTACTACTAACACACATGTTTTTCTATCCACATTCTGTGTTTGTCTTATCACATAGCATGTGTTTCTCACTATTTCTACCGGTACTTTACATGGCATTGTCCGATTCCATAGTTTCAGAGGCTGACAGTTTTGAGACATGTATAACTAACGTGGAGGACACAGCATTAACTTTCCCTGCTGTGAGCGGATCACACACACACACGTGCACTTGCATTTCCTAATTGTGGGTTACGCGCAGGCGCACATGCATATCCGTATTCTGGTTACATATGTTTACTGGGTCTGTGTGGTTACGTGGTCTGTATTAGTTGTGACTGTTCCGGTAACATATCTCTGATCCGGTTGATGGACGTGTGCGGAACACACTTTCACCTTTACACATGTAACTGTCTTTGCGGCATGGACGCATTACGTACACGTTCACATTTATATGTTCTATAGTTGTAATTCAAACGGGACTGCATTCACATTTGCCGGTTGCTGTGACCAATACACGTTAGCTGTTCTGTCTCATTTATATGCATACCTATGGTACTGAGCTAAATCTACATATCCCCCCCACCCCACCCCACCCCCAGCACTCACGTACGTCACAGGCATCCATTCTCCTGCTGGGAAAAGTGCGGTACTACATGTTACACATTCCTTATTCCCTACCGCTCATGGCCCAGGATGCATATGTCATGACCGCAGGGATATTCAGATCACAGGGGCTTATAGCCCCTACGCATACAGGCCTTCGATTGTCAGGGTGTTCCTGTGGTGCTTTGGGTTTGGTCTTGTCCGCCTAGTGTGCGGAACTGCCCTGACCATGTACGAATGTCAGACGAGTCACATGGGCACGGTTTGTCCGTGTCTATGATACCATATCCCCTCCCCATTATTCCTAACCGTGCGCGTTGATTGGCCGGCGTGCCCGTTGTAGATCGTGTTATAGTAATTGCACACGGTCTGGTCGACTGGACCTATTTCCATTACTATAACTCGGTATTTATAACCTGTCTCGCTATGTTACATGGGTTTAACATTGCATGACAGCTTTCACTGAGCCACAGACATGTCCGTTGCTTACTTTGTGGCAGTCACGCTCTGCTACACACATTTAACATGGCGGAACAGGTTGAACAGCACAGCAACGGGGACATCGGTCTCTCCGTCGCTGTTTTGTATTGAATCGCTATGTTGACTTTGTTTCACATAGCGAGACAGTGTCGACATTGGCAACGGACATCTCGCGCGCGTCCGCGCACCGCCGGGTGCGTATGTCTGCGGATGGGCGGCGGACAGGCATTATGCTGTGCCATTATGTCTGGGAATATATGGTTTCTTTCCCTAGATGATATGGCATACTAGCAATGACCCGCGTCTGGGTGTGGGTACTGCTGTATTTACCCATGGTTGCCTTTGTGTGGTCCCTCAGGCGCCGGCCTCGGGACCGCACCATGTCTACCGTGGGTATATCTAACATTACCCACATCGGGTGTGAGTTATTGCTATGATATTCGTGTATGCGGACACGTGTGTTTGGACAACCTACAATAGCTTCTGCTATTGGCATACAATAAAGTGGGTGGTGCGGTTACCATACATATGCCTTTCTCAAAGCCGACTTCACACTTCTAAAAACTAGTGTGGTCTCCTTTAAGGCCCCTGAGCCGGTGGTAAACATTACTTAAACCGCTGAATCACTTACATGTGCCTTCTACCAGCACCTACAGGACTGCATGGATCAGGCAATCCCAAACAAAACTAAGACTCTTTGTACCAAAGGCAAGCGTCCAGTCTGGTGGACCCCAGCCATAAACAAGCTCTACAACAAAAGGAGGAAGCTACTACAAGATGGAGCAAGATCCTTGAAAGGTAAGACACCCTTGCTCATTATAAGTAAAGAACTAAGAGCTCTCATAAAATCATCCAAGGCAAATTCTGAGAGATAAATCGCCAAGGACTCAAAAGACAATCATAAGGCCTTCTTTAGCTATGTTAGACACCTAGGAGGAAACTCCCAGATATGCTCAGAATTAGTTCAAAATGATGTGAAGATTACTGAACCTACACACATTGCCAACATACTGGCTGACAGGTTCAGTGCAAACTCCCCCCCCCAAAAGGAGGGATATCTATACCAGAGGATTGTAGCCCCCCAAATATCTCTAACGCCCAGGTGAGAACTGCTCTCTCCAAGGCAGAAAATACAGCATCCATGGGACCGGATGGTGTCCCCGGCTGTGTACTCCACGAACTCAATGAGGAATTAAACCCGCAGTTAGGACAGCTGCTTAATCTTAGCCTCACCTCAGGATATGTACCCAAGTAGTGGCACAAGGCGACTGTGGTCCCACTTCACAAGGGCAGTGCCTCCACTGACCCTGGAAATTACCGTCCCATTAGCTTGACAAGCCTTATCTGCAAAGCCATGGTGAGGATCATAATGGAACTCATAAATAAAGACATAGGGAACTTTCAGACTTTGGATCCAACCCAGTTTGGCTTTGTCAAAGGCAGATCATGCCTTTTAAACTTGGTTGACTTTTTCGAAACAGTCACCAAGGCCATTGATGAGGGTAAGGCAGTCCATACAGCCTACCTCGACCTGGCAAGGCCTTGACACAATACCCCACTCAGGTATCATCGAAAAACCCATCAGCTTGAATGTAAACCCATACATCACAAGATGGGTTGCAAACTGGCTAAGTGACAGAACCCACAGGGTCAGAGTTGCTGGCGCCATGTCAGACTCAAAGCCGGTCACAGGTGGTGTCCCACAGGGCTCAGTCCTGGGTCCACTCTTGTTCGGCATCTACTTTTCCAAAGTACAAGCAAACACAGGAGGGTTATGGCTGACAAAGTTTGCAGATGACTGCGAACTGGGTGCCATAGTCGAAAACCCATCTGACACAGATATCCTTCAGAAGGGCCTCACAGAAACGGATAACTGGTGCCAGAGACATGGCCTAAAGCTAAACGCCAAGAAATGCATAGTCATACCCTTGGAAAAACAAGGTTACTAGCTACCATATAGGTGGCAATCCACTGAGCACAGAAGAAGTTATCAGGGATCTGGGGACCCAGGTTGACAGTAACCTTTCGTTTGACACTCCGCGTTGCTAAAGTAGTTAGGAAGACCTTCTACATTGCCCACCTGATCATGAAGGGATTCACATCTAGATCAAGGAGGTCATCGTCCCCCTGTACTCATCACTCATTAGACCTATGATTGAGTACACTGCCCCATTCGGAATGTATCTGACCCGACACCTGCAGCAGCTGGGAAGGCCCCAAAAGTTCCTCACCAAAAGGATAAAGGGTCTCAAAAATATGTCTTATGCTGCCCGACTGAAAGAACTCCAGCTCTATTCAGTCGCATACCGCTTGCTCAGAGGTGACCTGTGCCTGACATACAAGGCCATGTCAAACCCAGATTTGATGAATATGCTTCACCTAATAATATCTAGATCCCTCAGAACCACAAGGGCGGGAGACTTAAACCTTGACACGGTCATTAATAGAACGTGCTGGAGGGACAGATTCATCACCCAGAGACTCCTATGCTGTGGAACAAAATCCCAGTACATGTGAGGCAGAGCACCTCACTGGCCGTGTTCAAGAGGAATCTTGACCAATGGATGGGAGATCACAGATATACCCCAGGGATTACTTCAGTGTCACTGCTTGACAGAGGTACAGCAATATAATAGGCATAGTTTTCTTCAAACTAAAGGGGTGGCGAAGACCACATAACTATGGGCTAGGCTTATAAATGCCCTTGGGCAGATAGCCTAGTATGAACCTATGAACCTATGAACCTATGAACCTATGTTCATAGTTTGTCCCATTCACACTTGTCTACCCCTGTCCTCGATTAAATGCGTGGATATTTCTGTGGCACATGATTGAACTATGTATTACCTGCAGGTATGCTGTGTACAGTGCACATATGTCACGGTTGATTACAGTGTATCTGTGTACCTGCCTCTGTGATACTGAGGACTACCACACATCCTTTGCAGCATTACATCGTATGTCCATAATATTATTCGGTGGCCTGTGGGGTTGTCAGGTGGCGGTTACCGTGTCCCTGTTTGTGCATGCATCATGGTGGTCTTTGACCGGCCTCCATTGCTATCGTGGGATGGACGGTGGTGTTGGTGTGTGTTTGGGTTGTGTTTCCACTGCCGATCGTCAGTGGGGGTGGGGTTGTACGTGTTCCTCTTTGCAGGGGCCCCATCCTGGACATTTGTGTCATGCGTCGACACTTGGCACGTGCCATATGTCCTCTGATATTCCCACAGTCGTGTATGCCTTCCTGCATTACTATTGCGTGTTACTGGCAGTTTGTATCTGGTATGCATGGCTATTATGTTGGATAGCTTGACTATTCCCCATGATATAACATACCCATTCATCCAGGCATATCGTGTTATTCAATCCTTTGCATTGGCCGTGGGTGTTTGGCCATCCGGCACCACTATTATCTACGTGTGATGTCCCACCTTCACCTTCTGTGCATGTGGCACCCTGTTGAGGTGTCCTGCTTGATGAGCAGATGTTCGCCCTATGTGTTGTGTTTGACATGTCTGCATAGCTAATCCTTCGGTACAGTGGCTGCACATACTGCTTTGTCCAGATGTGTACAGTTATGGACACTGTGGTGTGTGAGCGCCTATGGAGTTTCAACAGGTCCGTACCACATGCGGGATATGCGCATTCTGCGACACATTCACATCGGCCATTTGGATATCAGTACCTGAGGTGGGATGTTGACATGTGGGGTACATATTTGCAGCGTGGCACTGCCTAGGACAATACTTCATACTACATTTGAGGTATACCCACTGTGTGTAGGTGTGCAGCTGCAAGAGCTGCTAGCTGGATTGGGTGGGATGATGCATTACATGGAGTGCGGGTTACGTGCTATGGCGGGGCTGTTGTGTATTACATTTGCATGCATGGGTTCTGCTTCTGGATATTCGGCGGCATACGCCATCCTATGTGTATGTAGCGGTGCGTTGCTGGGTCTAGTACATGTTGCTATGCACATGTTTGTCTGTGTTTAGGGTATCTGGTTTCTTTCTGGTTGTTATATGAACCACGGCTGCCCGGCTGTGTACTCTCACTACCACTGTGGAACTGCTGGTGACCATGCCCATGGGGCTACTGCGTGTGTAGGTGCGGTGGCTGACATGCTGCGGTACACTTTCACTGGGTATGCCCACTGACAGTGCATTGCGTGACGGACACAGTATTACACGTATCCTTTGTTCCTTGGATGGGTACAATTTGAACCGTAGGTTAATGTTTGGTTCTCCGTTTTGTGTGAGCCGGGTACTATGTTGCATACTCTACGTCGTTTCATTATCCACGGACACTGGTTAGTCGCGGTTACTATTGCAGGTGGCCTGTGACAGTCAGCACTTTAGGTTGCTCCTCGCCTGCGGCAGCTTAGCCGCTTATGGGCATCCTCTTGGGCTCACGCGCCGTATCCCTCTGCGCGTGGTTGTGGTTCGCGGCGCACTCATTACTATGCATGTGGCGCTGCTTCGCCGGTTATACACTGCACTGCCGGTAGCCGCCTTACACGACGCTGGCGAGCTTCATGAATCCAGGGGATAGTTTAAAACATGCATCAGCTTCTTTTAAATTTGTTACTATTGACTGCATCAAGGGTAAATGTAAAGATAAACACTATTGGCATGAATTACTTTGCTCCAAGGAGAGAAAATGGATTATAAAACTTGGAGCTTTGTTTCCACCTGGTCTTAATGACCAATTTTGAATCAAGCTTGTTGATTGGTCCTTATGTGAGTTTTTACTATATAAATGTATTTGTACTGATACTTTATTTTTTGACTATTTGAATTTCATTGAAGAAGGCTCTGTGGAGCCGAAACCGGTTTGATTGTTTTTGTAACAACAGATTCATAGGGGGATTGTTCCCTCCTATGTTAATAAATATTTTCATATTTGGCACTTGCCAACACTTGCTGGCTTGTATGTTTTTTGGACTTTGCTTGTTTTGCCGTGCAAGGGTTCCACGGGCACCTGCTTTGTGTATGGATTTCCCTTTTTTCAGTTGCTGGGAACCGCTGTTGGCTGGTGCGCTTTCCTTTTTGGGCGTTTCATCATGACTGAGATATTATTATTTTTCGCTATTGTATCAGACTTGTACATCTTCTTTATTCATGCCATATGTTACTAATACCAGAGGATCGGAGGAGCTGACTTTTGGCTGGTTGCTGTTTGGTTGCTGCAGGATTACGCTTCAGTTACTATACGTAGCCCTACTTCCTGTTTGACCCCTTCGTGAATGCTGTTAGCGTTTTGGAGGCTGTTTTCGGTTGGGCGCGATTTTTGAACTGTTTTGGGTTTCGTTTTACATAGTGGACTTAATATTTATATGTACTGCACTATTTAGGTTCTTCAACGGAGACGTTACTCAGTTTTTTGGACATTTAATAGATGTTATCTGATGTATACACGAGGTATGTTTAGGTGAGCTTGTTGCTCACTTCTTCCTGACCAGTGTTTACTTTTCATAACAGCGAGGTTCTTAAATATATGTTCACTTTTTTTGTGTATGAAATAATTTTGTTTGAATAAGATGTTGGGTTGATGTGCATATATTTTTTTGTCTCAATATTGTTGCTGTGTCTACATTATATTTCAATTGTGGACCACATTCAACACTATTGTTATTACTACATTAAGAAATTTGTGGTTTGGGTCCTGAGATACGACCTTTTTATTTAAGCAGTGTGAGTATAGTTCCAGACTGGTATCACAATTTTGGGGTATACACTATATTTGCGGAATGCAGTCACATTGTGGTCCATCGCAGACACATGTGTTGTTGTTAGCATGATTGTTGTGACTTTCATTTCTTTTACATTGCTTTTGGCCTATAGGATCTTTTGGACCTCACTATTTCATTTAAATATTTATATGTTCTTTCTTGGACATTGGTCCTTGTGATTACTACGGATGCACTAAATTGGTGGTGCTATTACTTGATTGATACCATTATACCAGGCACTTTATGGTTAGTGGATGAATACATTGCCAATTGCGTTATATATTCCATGAGGTCTGGTGGCTTTTTCACAGTGTATTATTGGATATTTTGGCTTGTTTATACCAATACGCAGGGGGACGACTTTAGTGGTGTTCTCAGTGTCGTCTGGGCTGTTTATTGTATTGGTCAATGTATTTGATTGATTTTTTATCCATAAGACTTATACACAGCATCAGGATATATCATATATCCTCTAATACATTGGTACTGAGGTGTATAATGGTCTTGTTTTGGATAATCTTTATGTTCTTTTGGACTTTTTCTTAGGTAATATTCACTTCTTGTACTTAATTCTGATTACCATTTTGTAGGCCTGACAATATATGACACATCATTTTCTGTGTCCGTGGTTATATCAGTGGGTTATTTCTTCTCATTGATTGTTAAATTTTATATGGTCTGGTGAGGTCTGGTCTTGTAGTTCAAAATATGGCACTTTCACCCATTATACAGGGGTTATCATCTGATGTAGATGATTTATCTGTGTTTGGCTTAGGCAGACATGGATCATCATCTACATCTGAGGCTATTGGATCTGACCTGGACACACAATGCGACGTATTTTTTAGTCGATTTGGTAAAAGTATGAAGATGGTCAGGACTAATGTGTGGCATTTACGTCTATTCAAAGCATACCAGCAGAAACATATCACTCCACGTGGCCTTAGGGTCAAGGTACAACCTGTAGTTTCAAACATTGATGACCAACTCATTGAGGACTGGGGCCATATTCAACAATTGGCCTCTTCTAAATTTGTGGACACCCTGGCTAATTTTTATGAACGCAAGGTGCAAAAAGGGGTGAAAGATTTGGAAACTGTATGTTTGGAGGCCAACAAGTTTGAAACTTGTGATTCTTTTATGACACAAGTTAAAAAACTAACCACTGATCTTTCTAAAATGGAAACTATCTTAAAGGATAGAAAACTCAAAAAATTTCTTAGGGATGTAGGTGACTACGAGAGGGGCAAACCTTTTGATACATATAAAAATGTCTCCTTTAGACTACCTAGGGAGGACAACAAGAATGATAAGAGGTTTTCAACTCCTAAAAGAAAGAGGCCCAAATCTATTCTCAAGAAAAATCTTGGTTTTTCTAGCGGCACCTCAGGTGAGGATACTTCCTCTAATACAGAAGGTGAACTTGATGAAAATTCCAGGGAGGGGCTACCCAAAGCTAAAAGGGACAACTTGTTACACCCTCCCAATCTAGATACAGGCGGAAGCATAAGAAAGATACATCGAACAGAGTCTGGAGGCACTTTTGAAATTGATGACACAACATTAATTTCCAATTTCAATGTTCATAACATTTCTTCTGTTGAATTAACCAATGCACAACTCAAGTTATTGAATAAAGGGCTTAATTTTGTCCGGGTTTTTGTCTCTGAACAATCTTTGGCTCAGGATGTAGTAAATTTTTGTGAATACTGAATTTGAAATTGTTTTTGCTAACAATGATTGCGATACATCTCATGACTTTAAGTTAAAAATCACATTCAATCCACGATGACACATTTAGTGGGGGTTTTCAGAAAAGTGTCCTACAGGACATACATTGTCATCTTAGGGATTTTCCCATATCTCACAATAATTTGTCCACTGAAGAAATACAGAGTTTGGATGAGCTTGCCAACAACAAAAATCTGGTTATTACTCAAGCTGACAAAGGTGGAGCGGTGGTGGTATTGGATAAGGTTACTTATGACAAGGAGGTTATGAGACAATTGGGTGACAAGGAGTATTATATGCATATGCCTTTGGATCCTTCTCCTCATTTTCAGCGCAAAATTGGTCAGTTTTTGACTGAGGCGGTGGAGGATGGCATTATTACACAGTTTACAAAAGAACAATTAATGGTCCTGTCACCCAAGAAACAATACCTCTACTTGTTACCCAAGATATATAAACATGCCAGTAATCCACCAGGCCGACCCATTGTCTCCGGACATGGGTCTCTTACTGAACTGTTGTCTGAATATTTAACTCAGTATTTAAAACCATTACTTGGATTCATAAGAGCTAGGATTCAAGACACCACACAATTTTTGGACATTATTAATGACACCCAACTTGAACCCCAATGGCTATTGTGTACTTTGGACATTACCTCTCTTTATACCAATATTCCACACTGGGCAGGCTTACAAGCATTGGACTATTGGTTGGCTAGATCAGGTCTATATCAACCTGGATTCAATACATTTTTAGTATGTCTCACAGAATATGTATTGACTAGTAATGTTTTACTATCAAAATCAATGTTTCTAGCAAATCAAAGGTACTGCTATGGGTCGTCTTCGCACCCATATATCTGAATCTTTTTATGGCATACATTGAGGAAATTACGATTTATGATCATAATCATAACATCTACATGTGTGAGATGGATATTTGGCGTCGTTATCTGGATGATTGTTGGTTGGTGTGGAAAGCTGATGAACATTATCTTATGGAGTTTCTGGAATACCTCAATAACAACATATGGGGTATTGAATTCAAGTTGACCTGTCATACATCAAGGATAGTATTTCTGGATGTTGAAATCACTAGAAATGAGGACAATACTCTGTCCACTAGGTTGTTCAGGAAATTTCCGGAATTTAATTCTTTATTACATGCTACCAGCTTCCACCCACAACATATCATCCAGAATATACCCAAATCCCAGTTTCTAAGAGCCAGAAGAATTTGTTCAAGCCAACAGTCCTTTTTTGAGGTTCGTGATGACCTGACCCATAGATTTATTAATAGAGGTTATCATCCAGGTACAGTGAATGTAGCCAAACAGTGGGCTTCCAATTTAAATAGACAGGATTTACTATCATACAGAGACAAGAATCAGAATTTGGTTTTACAGCCCCTACGTCTGGTCACTACTTATGGACGAAATACACAGGGCTTCAAGAATATTATACACAAACATTGGAATGTGCTAAAGGCGGATCAGATAGATGTTCTTTTTCATTCAGAAGGGGACAGACTATTGGTTCCAAATTTAGTCATTATAAGAGGGTGGGTCTTGACTCTTTTGCTTCCACCCAGTTGTCTCTTACAGGCGAACCAGTTGTAGGGTGCATTCCATGTGGACACTGTTCATTTTGTACTCGTGTTTCACACACTAGGGAATTCGGTAGCAGAAATACCTCTGAGGTCTTTGATATTAAATTTTGGGCCAACTGTAACACTGAGTGGGTCATCTATTTGGTGACCTGCACTTGTTCTGCTTTCTATGTTGGACAGACCTCTAGGGCTTTTCGTCTCAGAATTTGTGAACATTTGAGTGATATTAAGAACAAACGCATTAATAATGCATTATATAAACATAGTTTAAAACATGCATCAGCTTCTTTTAAATTTGTTACTATTGACTGCATCAAGGGTAAATGTAAAGATAAACACTATTGGCATGAATTACTTTGCTCCAAGGAGAGAAAATGGATTATAAAACTTGGAGCTTTGTTTCCACCTGGTCTTAATGACCAATTTTGAATCAAGCTTGTTGATTGGTCCTTATGTGAGTTTTTACTATATAAATGTATTTGTACTGATACTTTATTTTTTGACTATTTGAATTTCACTGAAGAAGGCTCTGTGGAGCCGAAACCGGTTTGATTGTTTTTGTAACAACAGATTCATAGGGGGATTGTTCCCTCCTATGTTAATAAATATTTTCGTATTTGGCACTTGCCAACACTTGCTGGCTTGTATGTTTTTTGGACTTTGCTTGTTTTGCCGTGCAAGGGTTCCACGGGCATCTGCTTTGTGTATAGAGTTACTAAATGAAACAGAATTAATGAGTACTTAAAAATGGTCTATTTACTTACTGACTTTTGATGGGGTAAAACATTGGATATGAAAGTTTTCTATCCTACAATATATACCCAGTAGATAAAAGCATTCTACAAATACTGTTGTTTTCACCATCTGATAATACTGCATCCAGTGTATCAGTCAATAGTAGCCATAACCAAGCTGAACTGATTATCTATTGCAGACAATGCTGTAACCTTTACAGTGTCATAAAGAACTCTACAGTTGGAAATTAAATCACAGTTTTCTATAAATATATATACATATATTTTATTTTGTTTGTTTTTATACTTGGATGCATTATAGTAGTTGATTAAATAACTTTATTCTCCCCTACCTAATGCCTTGGCTACAAGCTTTCTTGGGGTCAAATGTCATCATCATCATCATTATCAGACCCTTTTCACATTTTACATGAGGGTCTCAGTATCGTGTTAACTGTCACCATCTCTTGATTCAATTGCCACCTCTTGTCTTTAACACTCATGCCTGACTGCTTATGCATGAATCTTCTTTGACACAATCCATCCACCTTTTTTGCTGGATGTCCTCGTTTCTTCTTACCTTCTTCCTGTCTGTCCCAAATC
>NC_056742.1:278946887-278983259 GCF_019279795.1 Protopterus annectens | reverse complement strand
GCTGCTTGGAATCAGGAAAACCTGACAGGACAAAATTATTTTCCTCAAGGAAGAATAAACCTGTCTGGTGGACATATGCAATAAATAAACTCTGTAATAAAAGGAAAAAAACTGCTGTCCAGGACCAAGAAGGAGCCAGGTACCTAATTGGAAGCAGCCTTTCCTCAGTCTGAAAAAGCAAATAGGAGAATTAGTGAAATCCTCCAAAGCAAACTTCGAGTCCAAACTGGCTGCATCTGCTAAAAACCATCGCAAAGCTTTCTTTGCACATGTCTGCAGTCTCAAGGGAGGCGCCAAGATCTGCTCAGAACTTGTAGTCAAGGAAACCACATATGCAAACGCCGTAGATATAGCCAACCTGCTGGCAGACAGGTTCCGTGAAAACTTCACTCCTCTGTCCCACCATCAGAAAATCAGGACATCCCCAGCACCTGCCCCCCCATCTCTAGGGAGCAAGTCATCACTGTCCTTTCAAAGGCAAAAAATACAGCCTACATGGGACCAGATAACATCCCAGGCTGCATCCTACAAGAACTCAGACAGGAACTTGCAGCACCATTAGTCACCCTATTAAACCAAAGCCTGAGTACTGGCTTCATCCCAGCTAAGTGGAGGACAGCCACTGTCATACCTTTGCACAAAGGTGGAGTGTCCACTGATCCAGTAATTTATAGACCCAATAGCCTAACTAGCCTGATCTGCAAGGCCATGGAGCGGATTATCATGGACCTCATTAACAAGGACATTAGCAACCTCCAAACACTTGACCCCACACAGTTTTTTTTCATCAAGGGGAGGTCATGCTGTTAAATTTGGTCGACTTCTTTGAGACAGTCACCAAAGCCATGGACGAGGGGAAGACTGTGCACACCGCTTACCTTGACCTGGCTAAAGCCTTTGATACTATTCACCACTTGGGTATAATAGATAAACTCTATCAACTTGGCATCAGTCCATATGTTATCAGATAGGTAGCAGACTAGTTCACTGATAGAACCCACCTAATCAAAATAGGGGAAGCCACCTCAAGCAGTCGACCCGTAATGAGTGGTGTACCCCAGGGATCGGTCTTGGGGCCTTTGTTGTTTGGAATATACTTTTCTGAGGTGCAGGCCAAAAACCAGTGGGTTATGGCTGACCAAATTTGAAGATGACTGCAAGCTGGGTGCTGTCATCAGTTTCCCTAGTGATGTGGACATCCTCCAAGAGGGTCTCAAGCAAACATATGACTGGTGCCAGAAACATGACCTCAAACTGAATGCCAAAAAATGTATCATCATTCCCTGTGTGGAGAGTGACATCCCCACAAATTATCACATTAATAACAAAGTCGTAAGCATGCAATCAATCGTGAGAGACTTGAGCACCCAGGTTGATAGTAAACTGACTTTTCACCACCATATTGCCTCCGCTGTATGGAAAGCTTTTTACATGGCCCACCTCATTAGTAAGGGTATCTCATCCAAGGACAAGGTGGTCATAAAATCCCTGTATTCTTAACTTATAAGACCCATTACGTACAATGCCCCTTTTGGCATTTACCTGACAAAGCACATGCGGCAGCTGGAGAGACCACAGAGGTTCTTCAGCATGACAATCCAGGGCCTCAAACATCTACCCTACACAGGCTAAAGGCCCTGTCCCTCTAGTTAGTCTCCTACAGACTCCTCAGAGGTGACCTATGCCTGGCATACAAAGCAATCTCAGACCCCACCTTGATGGGACTCCTGCATTTCTGCAAGTCAAGCTCCACTCGAATAACCTGCACATGTCACCTCAACCTGGTCTGTGACATCAGTAGGACTTGATGGCGGGACAGATTTGTGTCCCAGAGACTCCCGCTCCACATCAAGCAGAGTACTTCATAACCCTTTTTAAGTGCAACCTGGATAACTGGATGAGGAACAGAAAATACACCCCTGGGATTCCACCTGTGTCCCTGCAGGACAGGGGCATCGGGTGCTGACTTGTCGGAACATGGGCTAAATCCTTGGCTAGGCTTGCAAGGGCCTCAAGGCCAATAGCCTAGTAACCTCCTATGATCCTGTGATCCATTAGAGAGATCTGTAACTGAGGCTGCATCATCCACCCACTTTAAAGTACAAAAAAGTAAGGTATCAATAGTCTATCTGTTTACTGTGGGAGTAGAACCTGTCTGCATAAAAAGGAAGTACTACCTGTTGTGCTACTAACAATGCTTTTAAATACTTTAGCACAATAGTGACTATCATTTGGTAAACAACAGTTGCACATTGCTTGGTTTTCATTGATGTAACATTATTGTCTATGTTAATTGAATTTTAATGTGTATCTACTTTTATTGTACTTGTATCTTAGTTGTAGAGCTTTTCTCCCCAGGCCTCCACTGAAAAAGGACCTATGTCCAGTGGACTTTCAAGGTCAACAAATGTAAAATAAATAATAAATAAATTGTAAACAGACTTGGCATAAGCAGCACTAGACTTCTCTTTCCCTGAAGCTCTCATCTCCTTGTAAAATGCACTTGACACTCAACCATACCTCTGAACTTCATAGCACACAAATCTGTAAAATGTCAAAATTTATTGGGGGGTTAGCAAAGACTCAAAACCAGGGACACATTTTAAATATTGCTTGTATAATCTTAAAAAGTTGGTAGAATAAAAGGTTTTGTGTACTGTACCATGCATTTCCTGAAAGATGGTCACAAGCCTTTTTTTTTCCAATGCACTCCCAGTGCAGTGTTTGTTAAAATAGGGTCTCTACCAACCTTATAAAAATCAGTTTCTCAGCGGTGGTGGGGTAGAAAATTCAGCCTGTTGTACCCAAGTTACAGGGGTTGAGCTTGAGCAATAACACTAACCATCAGTTATCCCTAGTTGGGGCATTTAGACAGACACACAGACACAGACAGACACACAGACACAGACAGACACACAGACACAGACAGACACACAGACACACAGACACACACACAGACAGACACACACAGACGCACACAGACACACACAGACACACACACACCTTCGTAAAGCAATAAACTAAACACACCTACCTGATTCTGTGAGCAAAAATGGACAAACTTCCCTTCAAGCAATGGAGCAATGATGGTCCAGCAACGGAGTAGCAAAAACTTCCCAATCTAGCAATGATGTTAAATTACCAGCAGTAGAAAAAGACACATGGCGCATGTGCAGACACAATGGCTTGGCCGCTAGGATAACCAGTGCTCTACTGTACTTCTCAAACATATCTCCTTTCTTTTATTTCCACCCTATTTTTAAATTCCACTTTAATTTTATCCTACTCCGTGGCTTTATTTTCAGAAGAAATTTCTATCTTTTCTAATAGCGCCTGAATGTTTTCCACTGCCCATGCCTTAAATTACTCTCTTTTCAACGCATAGGTGGGAAAGCGCCAGTGTCTCATTTTTATTTCATTACCTTTTGTTTTTATTTTAGTTATTGTTGGTGCATGATGTGAAATAGTTATTGGGTGACCTTCAGTTAAGTGCACATGTTCCTGTGAAATGTATATTCTGTCTAGCCTAGCCCAGTTTTTTGTATCTTGGAGAATAATATGTAAATTTGCTCCGAACTCCTAGTACTGAATTCACGTCTTCCATGCCAAATGTTTTCATAAATTTCTTTAAAAATCTACCCTTCTTTGTTATGTTTCCCTTATGGGCCCCTCCAGACACATCTTCACTGTTGCAAATCAAATTCCAGACCCCACCTATAGGTAATATTCCTTGCTGAAAGCTGATTATTTCTCCCAGAATTTTCTTACGCTACATTATAGTAGTTTTTGGTGGAATATAAAATACATGCCAGTGTAATCCTTCTTCTCCCCTTGCCAGTAGATCCTTACTACCATAAATCTACTGTTAGTGTATTTCTGTTCTCTTCTATCACTATTGGAGGTTCTCTAGGAATTAGTATAATTACTCCCCTTTTCCTTTGTGCTTGATATTTTGCTAAATATCCATCTCGCAATCCTTTATCAAATTCATATGTTCATTTTTTCCTACTGTGTGTCCTGCAGTGTTGCTATTCATACTCTGCATTTCTTAATATAATTCAATAGTCTTACCTTTTTGTTTATACCTCTAAGACTATTTGCATTCTAAAATAATATGGATAACATAGCCATTATAAGAAATTATTTTTCCCACCTATTACACATTCAGAAAGCTATCGTGTATTTCCAGCTTTTGTGCTACATTCACACACAAATATTTGGCAGGGCTGATCTTTTATACAGTTGTTTCTTGTCATCTCTGTTTGAACCTATGTCACATTTTCAAGACTTAGCCTTAAACCAAAAACTAAATACATTTTCTGAACACCCCCTTAACCTATTGTCTTAGAACAAAGACACAAAAATGAAGTAATAAGAACAATTGCGGCAATACCTTACTTAAAATTAAGTTTAACATGCTAAAGCACAGGTTACAGCCTATGCTCCAACTTGCACTGATTACCGTATTTTTATCTGTGTTCCCCACCCAGATGTGAAAAAACCCCAGCTTGTATGCTTTCAAAAAAACATTAACATTTAGCCTTTAGAAAACAAGTAAACTGACTATCTTTAAATAAAACTAAATTATACACTGTTCTCTTAAAACATTTAAGTATTAAGGCTATTAGGGAAAATGTGATCTCTTATTCACTTCCAGTAATTTCAGACTTTATTTTTTACTGAACTGCTAGCTCTTGTACCTCTAAGTTTCACATTTCCCTTAGCAAACAATGCTCAGAACTACCAAGATTAGTTGTTTGCAGACTTCAAAGATGGCTGCACATTGAGTAACAGCTCAGTTCTAGCTCTACAGGGTGAAAACTGAAACTCAGCTTAAGAAAGCCAGTGGACTTATTTTTCTGGGTAAATTTCAGTAACTGGCTAGTAAGTGCACTGCCTGAATGCCAGGGAAAAAAGAAATACATAGGACCTGAAAGAAAATCAGCTACAAAAGTTGGGGAAAAACGCTAACTGAGAAGAGTACTGCAACTGTTCAGCAAAAAGCAGTGCAAGTTCCAAACATGACTTCCAGTAACCTAGAGGAAAGTATAAGACAGCTGCACACAGACCTGATTAAAATAAATGAAACACTGATGGAGTATATTAACTCAAATAACAAAAGGCTGGAAAAATGGAAGAAGCTTTAAACAGATATTCAGATGATGTGATAAAACTGCAAAAAACAGAGGTCAAAATGAACAAAAGGCTGGCTGAATATGAGACTGTTCAAGAAGATGTGTTTAAAAAAATAATGTAATTAGAGGACATAGCATGTAGGGAAAATCAGATATTTTCTGAATGTACCAGGGAAGCTGAAAGGGACAGACTGTATTAATTTTATGAAAGCCCAAATAACCAACTGGACTGGTATTCCACGACAGGAGTTGTTAATTGAAAGGGCACATTGTGTGTATGCTCCCAACCTGGCTATGAGAAGGCAATCTGTTCCTTTAATAAACTAAAGATGCAATCCTACCAACAGAAGGATTTGATTCTAACAAAACTGTGGCAGAAGGATAAAGTGCTAAAAGTGGAAGACAGTAGAGTGTTTGTGGAGAATGATTACGCACTGTATACCAGGCAGAAGAGGTGTAAATTTATTCCACTATTCAGGGAATGTCAAGAAGTAGGCATGAGATTCAAACTGCTGTATCCAGCTATCTTCAAAATACTCTTTCCTGGAAGGCTAAAATAATTTTTGACGCAGTACATGCTAAGGAGGAAATACAAAAAATTGTCCAACAAAAAGTGAACTGTGAAACAGAAGGATATTCTGCTTATTGTTGTTCTGGTATTAAAGAAAAATGAGCGACTGTGGTAGTGTAACCTTTTCCGGTGTTTCAGTGGAAAATTTTTGAGAGAAAAAAAGTACAAGAGTTGAATAGAAGAATCAAGAATATGTTGGAAATGAAGCAGAGACAGGATTTCAGAGATGGAGATGAACAGGAATAAAACCAGTAACTTGGAAATTGAGAAATGTGGGATTACAAAGCAATAATCATATTTGTGAAACACGACAGAACAAGCAAATCTGGAAACATTGGGCTTTTTTTACTGTTAAACTTGTAGGGGACTCAAATGCATATGCCCCACTTCATGTCATTAATGTTCAGAAAAATACTTAGGAGAGGGGAAGAAGGAGAAAATTAACTGTAAGTAAAATATTTTTTTTTTTAATAGTAATATTTGTATAATGCATGATTTTCTTTGCTTGCTATAAAGTAAAGATGTCCTTCATGGATGCATCTGCAGTCATAACAAGTGGGTTGTTGATGTCGCACTCCATCTGCTGGGGTATAAAAGCATCAGCCGACGCCATTTTCCTCAGTCGGATCCAGAGATTACAGACTCTTTCTTGCCTCAGCCGATGTCAGACAAAGTTAACAATTGGTTAACCTGTGGGAAACAAATACCTCATAAAGATTTCCACCTTACTGTTCGCCTTGTTTAACTACCCCCAGCTGAACCTATTCTACAACTGAGGCCCCACTACAATTTTGAATCGACAGAAATTTTACCCACTACGGTGGTTGACTTATCAGACACCATCCTTGATGTCTCTTGCTAGGCCTCCAGCAGCCATGTCCATTGGCTAAAGCAGCCAAGACTACTAAATCAGTGCCTGTTAAACCCCTCATCCAGGCCCTCTTCTAGTTCTCAAATGCTTCTTTGGCAGAAGATTTAATTTTAATTAGAGGATCTCAATCTCATCCAGACAGGGCCTCTCAGCCCCCAGAGAAGAGACCTAGGCAGAGCCCCTGAGCCAGTGTCTTCTGATGATTCTGCTGATGAATCAGACATAACTGACCAGCCTGAGGCTCCTTTTTCCAATTGAAGATTCTGATGCTGAAGAATCCATTCCAGCTGCTTCCCCACCAGAAGAATTCTCCTTTGGGGAAACCTTGCATGCCATGCGAGAACAGTTCCAATGGCAGCAACAGGATTTTTCAGACTCCAGAAAAAGACTTAGGACCTTTCTGCACCTCCCACAGCACAGGCCCTTAGCTATACCTGCTGTTCTCGGTGTGGTGGATGATGCTTTCAATGATGTTTGCTCCGCCCGAGATTCCTTACCCCCAGCCCCTGCCAAACCAGACAGATTTTACAGGGTGCCAGATACTCATCACCACCTTTACAAGGCCCCTCTTGCAGACCCAGAAACTATATCCCAGGGTCCCAAGGCAGTAGCAACCACAGCTAAAACCCTATTCCTTCTGAAAGGGAAGCAAGGTCACTAGACAGATGGGGTAAAAGGTCTACACTTCAGCTACTCTCTCAGCTAGAGCTTTAAACTGTCAGTTTCACATGATACAATACCAAGAGTTTATGCTTGATCAGTTAACTAAAAAGCTAACTACTGATGAATCTCTTGATAAGAAATATGTATTAGAGATGGTAAATAACATACAACAGGTTAGCAACCATTCCTTAAAATGTGGCTATGATGCACTGGAGGCTTCATTTAGATCAGCCATGACAGGCACAGTGATAAGAAGACATGCATGGCTAAAGGAACAAGCTTTTCCGGATCATGTTAAAGCTAAGTTGCTAGATGCTCCTATGGACAAGACAAGTTTGTTTGGTACACCTGCCCAGCAGGTTATGAAGAAAATGGAAGAAAAGGCAAAATCTGTTCAAACTGTTAAAGATTTCCTGCAGGTTCAACCCCAGGTTTAGCAGGAACTGGCCTGCCAAAATTGGTCCTTTCCTGACTCCACAAAATTTCAAAGGGGCAGGAATAGACCCAGAGGCAGAAACCAATCCAGAGGAGGTGCCTACAGAGACACAGTGGCAAGGTAACAACAGAGGCACAGACACAGCCACTGCCACTACATCAGCACAACCACAGTGACTTAATCCTAAATCCTACCAGGGAACAAATAGCAGCTCCTCTGAAAGTTAACCTTATTTTCAAAGAACTGGCACTACATAACAAAAGACAAGTGGATTTTACAAACCATAGATCAAGGTTACCTTCCACACTTTACCAGTCAAAAGAGGAATGCCAAATCTACCTCCAAATCAAAAACAGAGGCTCTACAGATAATGGAGTTAGCAAACATGAGAGCTGTGGAAAGAGTGCCAACAGCAGAACAAGGAAAGGGTTCTACTCCAGACTATTCCTAGTTCCAAGAAAGGAAAAAGTTGGAGACCAATTCCTGTCCACCTTAAATACATACATCATTGTCCCAAAATTCAAAATGCTGACCCTACAGCAACTTCTTCCCATGCTGGGCAAGGAGTCTTGGCTGGTAACTCTAGATCTCAAGGAGGCATACCACCAATCTGCAGAAGATACCTCAGATTTCTTGCAGGATCAGAGCACTATCAATTCTCAGCATTGCCCTTTGGCTTATCTACATTGCAGACTACAGGGAATTCAAATTTACCCATACCGACGACTGCCTGCTACAGGGGACAACAAAAGCAAGCTGACAACAGATTTACAAAGGGTCATTTACTTGCTACAAGGACTGGACACAGTCAATTTACAAAAGTCAAGGCTGATACCATCCCAAACAAGGACATTCCTGGGCGCCGAATTGAACACAGTACAAAAAATGGAATTCCTGACTACAGAAATACAAAAAGAACTTCCTCTTTACTTCTTGGCACTAACAAAACTGAACAAGTTAACAGCAAGAAAATTTCTACAGGCCTTGGGCTTCATGGCATCATGCATAATCTTGGTCCCATTTGCCAGACTACATATGAGGAAACTACAGTGGTACCTAAAGAATTTATGGTCCCAACACAGACACAGTCTAGAAACAGAAATCCCACTAATTCCATGCTTAAAACAGGAGTTCTATGGTGGGCTCAGGCATGCCAGTCAAACCCAGGCCTGCCCTTCCGCAGATGTCAACCAAGCCAGACCATCACAACAGACGCTTCAGACCTAGGATGGGGGCCCACATGCTGGACAAATGCGCAAGGATTGTGGACACAGGATCAAATGCACCTGCACATCAATCTAAAAGAAATGCTGGCAGTAAAACTGGCAATCCAAAAGTTCAAACCATTCTCAAAGAGGGCCAGTTGATGATAAGGACAGACAACACCACAGTCATGTGGTACATCAACAAACAGGGAGGCACTCATTCATACCCCCTATGCAGAATGACCTTGGAGCTGTGGACCCTGGCACTCAGCTACAACATTCAGTTACAGGCAATATTTGTACCGGGAAAGACAATACTCTAGCAGACATACTACAGAACCACTTGATGCAAGCTGCACCCGACATCTTCAAGACCATCTCAAAGAAATGGGGAATGCCACAGATAGACCTATTCCCTCTCAATCACCAGCTCAAAAATTCTGCACAAGGACATTCCACCCAGTAGCGTGGAAAGAGGAGACACACTCCTGCAACTGGAAAGGCCTAAGAGCATGTGCATTCCTCCTCTTCCTCTGATACACAAGGTACTACTAAAAATCAAGGAAGAACGCCCAAGGATAATCCTGATAGCCCCAAACTGGCCAAGACAACACTGGTACCCACTACTGAAGAGCATGTCTCGAACAACATGTGGCCAATACCCTGATGCCTTTGATGTTAACTCAGAACAACTACAGCATCATACATCCAAACCTAAAACGCTGCAACTGACTGCATGGAACATCACATAGCAGCAGCTAATCCAGAACTTTCCCAAAGAGTTAAAGACATTATTCGACCTTCAACAAGAAAGAACTATGCTGGAAAATGGAAAAGGTTTGTCATTTGGAGTACCGAAAGAGGAAAAGATGTGTCAAACATAGATATGCCTAACATTCTGGAGTATCTCTTCATTCAGGCCTTTCCTACTCCTCCATCAAGATACATGCATCAGCTATTTCAGCAGAATACAGCTTTGATCCTCCTGTTTTTTCTTTGCTCAGGCAGTTCCTCAGAGGAATCAAGAATGTAAAACCTCCCAGGAAACCACCATTACCAGCTTGGGACTTAAACTTTGTGCTAGAAAAGTTGACACTAGCACCCTTTGAACCAGCAGCAACAGCAGACCTACAACACCTGTCATGGAAAACTGCTTTCCTACTGGCAATTACTTCAGCAAGGAGGGTTTCAGAACTACAGGCCTTAATGGCAGTGCAACCCTTCCTAATTTTCCACCAAGATAGAGTGTCCTTGAGGACTAATCCTACATTTATGCCTAAGGTGGTATCCAGAGTATCTTTAAACCAGGCAATCCACCTACCTTCCTTCTTTCCCAACCCACAAAACAGAGGGAAAGAATACTGCATACCTTGGATGTACATAGACAGCTACTACTTGGACAGAACAAAAATAGCAGAAAGACTGACCAACTTTTTGTAGCCTATGCAACAGGAAGGGAAGGAAAAGCTATTTCCAAACAGACAATCTCCAAATGGATAGGAAATTGCATACGATACTGTTACTCCTTCCATGGAAAACCAATTCCACAGAACATAAGACCTCATTCTACAAGGGCAACAGCCACTACCACAGCCTTCTTACGAGGAGTGGCAACCAAAGACATTATTGAGGCGGCTACTTGGACCTCCGTGCATACATTTGCCAAGCATTATAATTTGCCTCTTTATTCCAGATCCCGAGCAGGGTTTGCCACTGCTGTACTGCAAGGGATCTTAAACACACCATAATCTACCTTTATCCTCCTCCCCTAGTTGGCTATGGTATTCTTTATGACTGCAGATGCATCCATGAAGGACATAGTACAGTTTTGTACCTACCATAAATGTAGATGTCCGAACTGGATAGCATCTGCAGTCAGGATTACCCTCCCTCCCCTCTGTGGTACTCCTAGGTGTTTACCCTCCTAATAGCTAGCTGTTGGGGAGGCTTTTATGGTGTATTTGTTTGTATATATGTACATATATGCTATTGTTGTGTTTACCTCTATCTATTTGGAAACATTGGCATCTATCCAAATTTTACCCTGCAAGAGGGCTACTGGCATCTGGGGCAAGAAACACTGAGGAAAATGGCTGATGCTTTTATACCCAAGACCAGCAGAGACGCCGGGTGGAGTGCGACATCAGCCGAAGCCGGACCCGGACTTTGGAATCCGGCCGACTGCAGGGCTGCCTGACGACAGGACAACCCACTTGTTATGACTGCAGATGCTATCCAGTTCGGACATCTACATTTATGGTAGGTACAAAACTGTACTTTTTCTCAGTTATTTTTAAGTGTAAAGAAGATACTAATGTAAACAGCTGCTCTTGTTTTTTTTTCCTTCTGGCTTCTTTCTTTCTCCTTGTTCAGTTTTAAGAAATGTAGGCAATGCAGTGTAAAAAATGGTCTGGTCAAAAGAGTATGGCAAAAGAAAAATCAATGTGCTTTGTCTCATTCTTGTATAGGAGAATGACTGGATTAAGGCCCTTAGATAGATCTAATAACAAGTTTTAACAGAAAGCAAGTAAATGAAAAAGAACATTGAATATTGTAAAGCTTTTTTTCCAGCAAATAAATGCATACTTAGTAGGAACTCTGTATCTGGTCATGTCACCATGGAGACAATCTTATAAAGAGAAATGGCTAGGAGATAATGTTTTCTACATTTTCCCATCTGGGAGAGCTGTAAAGGTAAGACAAAACCAGACAGCATTTAGTAGAAGCACAGGCTGTGCCATGAGTCTTAGCATAGATAATCTTTCTTGTAGGTTAACCCAAGCCAGAGTGCTTCTGTCAGTTTGGGACACGTTTTCCTATTGGGAGGGTAAAATGTCAGTATTTGAAGATGTACATAGTTTTGTGTGTTAGTATTAGGGTAACAGATTTTAGCAGGGGTATTGGGGTGTGTTTTTTGTTTTATTGAAAGATCTAAAAAAACACAAAGTTTTGTAAGATGTGATATAGGCTCAAATGGATATGAAAAGAAACAGCTGTATAAAAAATCAACCTGCCAAACAGTGTATGAATGTAACACAAAAGCTGGAACTAGACACCTAACACAAAAACTGTTATACATAAAAGGTGGGAATAATAACTTTTTAACAAAATGCCATTTTCTGTAATGTCTTTAAATGTCAGTGGTCTCACAGATAAACACAAAAAGGAAAAGTAGTGAACTATATTAAAACATGCAAATAGCTTTGTTACAGGAGACACACATGGAAAGAACTGAACATGTGAATTTGATAAAGAAAGGTTTTCAGGATGGTTCATGGAATGTATAGGACAAAGGAAAAGAGGAGTACTTATATTAATTGCAAGAGGAGCTCTGATAGTGATAGAAGAGGATAAAAAAGATGATAATAATGGTAGATTTGTAGTGCTAAGGAGCTACTGGCAAGGGAAGAGGATTCCACTGGCATGTATTTATATTCCACCTAAAATTGCTGTAATGGAGCTTAATAAAATTCTGGTAGAAATACTCAGCTTTCAACAAGGAATATTGCTTATAGGTGGGATCTAGAATCTGATTTGCAGCAGTGAAGATATGTCTTGGGGGCCCAGAAGGGAAATATAACAAAGAAGGGTAGATTTGTGAAGAAATGTATGAAAATATTTGGCAAGGAAGATGTGAATTTAGATATTATTCCACACAATATAAAAACTGGGCTAGGCTAAACAGAATTACATTTCACAGGATCATGTGCATTTAATTGAAGGTCTTGATAGGCAACCTATAACTATTTCAGATCATGCACCAATAATATCTAAAGTAAAAAAACACAGGGTAATGAAATAAAAATGAGACACTGGCACTTTTCTACCTATGTGTTGAAAAGAAAAAAATTGAAGGAATGGGTAGTGGAAATTATTCAGGAGCTATTAGGGAAGATGTAAATTTCTTCTGAAAATATATCTAGGGAGTGGGATATAATTTAATGTGGAGCTTAAAAATAGGGTGAAAATAAAAGGAGATATGGTTAAGAAGTAACAAGAATTATTTAGAGGGACTGATAAATGTTAAAAGTATTGCAGAATGACGGAATCTCATAGAACAAGAAGAGGAGCAACTAACTGCAGAATGCTAAACTGAAAATAAGGGATTACCTTGCTGCTATTTAGAAAGATTGCTGTTAAACAACTGTTTTTAATATCTCTAGAGCACAAAAACTTTTAGTACAATGACTTGGGCAACAGAAAGTTGAAAGGGCTATTGCCAAGCTTAGGGAGCCTATAACAAGGAAGATAATGAGATCCTGTAGAGGTATTAGAATAATTTCAGAAATTCTATGAAAGTCAGTATAAAGCAGAGAGAGATATGGAAATCATGAAAAAATACAAATGGAAATGTTTATGGAAGAATTAAATATGCCAAGGTTAGTGGTAGTTGAAACTCAGTAACTAAGACTTAGGATATGAGATAAAAATTGTGATGTATAACCAAATACACAGGAAAGTCCCCGGGAATACACATTATTCCTGTGGAGGTTTGGAAGCAACAAACTGATAATGATCTGGAAGGTTTTCTTTAACAGTATTTTAAAAGGAAGAGAAGTACCAACATCCTGGAAGAAAGCACTGGTAACTAATACATAAAGAGTGTAAAGATCCATCAGATCCAGCTTCATACAGGCCCATTTCAATATTAAACAATGATTATTATTTATTTTTAATTTATTTATTTAACATTTGTTTACTGAGAGAGTCTGACTGGGACAGAGCCCATTTTCACTGGAGGCCAGGGGAGAAAAGCTCCAGAGGTAATTAACAAAATTACATAGATAATTGCAAAGTTGCAAACATATAACAAAATTACAAGCATACAAGAAAACAATTGTATTGGATCACATTGAGCAAAGTATGACATAAAATATACATATGGTATTTGATACAGAAGAATAACAAAAAGCTTAAACATCACTACATTATTACAAATAATAATCAGTAGTTGAATTGAGTGCAGTATATTATATACATACATAAGTTTAGTCAGTAATTTTACTAGTGAACATATCCTATAAAGTGATATTGCAGACTGAAAGTGGAATTAAGGGAAGGACTAGGAAAATCTGAAGCTAGGTGGATTTGGCCAGTAGGGCAAGTATTAATTAGTAAAGCCAGTTGAACTGGGCTAATGGGTGTGAGGAGAGGAGTGGGCAAAGCAAGGGAAAGACAGATAAGGTAGAGTGAGAGAAATTAAGTTAAAGATATGGAAGTAAGTGAGAGGAGTTGAGAGTTAGTGTGTACTAGTAGGAGAACAAGTTATAAGGAAAAGGGAGAGAAGATAAGGTGAAGGTATGGTGATAGTTGAGGGGAAAGGAGAGAGTTAATATGTACAGGTAAGAAGATAGTAAGGGAAGAGAAATTGCAAGGTTATATATAAAGTGTTTATGTCTATAATGGCTAAAAGAATGGCAAAAGTGATGCCAAACTTGATAGATGTAGATCATTATGGTTTTGTGGAGAGAGGCAAACATTTGACATTGTTAACAAGCACTGATGATCCAGAGAGAAGTAGAATGTAAGAAAATACCACTGTTGGTGGGTCTTGCTGCAGAGAAAGCATTTGACAGAGTTAGCTGGGACTTTGAGTGGGGCAATGGAATCATTTGCATTCCTGATAAAATTATAAGGTTGATTAGGAGGATATATGAGGGATCAGAGTTGAAGTGCCTTCCCCCTCTGACAATTTCTACCTGAGCAGGGGAACCAGGCAGGGGTGTCCTCTTTTCTCTTTGTTATTTGCGTTGTATTCAGAAAAATTGGAAAAGAAAATAAGGGACTCAGAAATTTAAGGATATAATTGATACAGTAGTCAAGAAAAGCTGTCTCTGTTTATAGATATTATGTTATACCTGATAAAACTGGAAAAGGACATTTCAGCGTTGTGGAACATTTTCTGTTTCATATCTTTTTGGGATACAAAATGAATGAAGCTAAAACAAAGGCAGTAGCTGTAAATTATGTATGCGCACACAAATTGGTTCAGCAATATCCATAATTATGGGGGGGGTCTATATTATATCAGCGAATGCTTAACTTAGCAAATGCTGTATAATCGACCCAAATATGTCGAAACACCAAAATGCTGAACAAATGGAACAGCGATTTTTTTCCCAGGGAAAAAAGGTCACTGTTCCGTGCTTTCATTATTTCACCATTTCGAATAAAAAGGGTCAATTAAACAGTGTTTGCTATTTTGAGCATTCATTGATTTAATAGGAACCCTTTATGGGGACATGATAAAATGAAACACTTAGGAGTATGGATTAAAAATGATTCAGGTGTGGCAGGATGTGTGAGAAGAGACTAAGTAAAATAAAAACTGAGAAAATGGAAGTTCTGTTGTATGGATATGGATAGTAAGATACAAGTAGTTAAAAAGTTCTCAGTCATGCACAGGTTAGGTATATTTTTATCAACCAGAGAAGTTGTGGATAACAATAGAGACCTAAAGGATTTTATGTAGGAGGGGAAGATGGCAAGAGTCAAGTGGGATAAGTTGGTTCCTCTAACAGTCAGATTGGGGTTACATGGTTTGAATGGGTATTTCAGATCTACACAGTTATGGCTGCTGCACAGCACATGCAGAAATCTAAAATTCAAAGTGGAAAGGGATGATACAAAGGGGGGAAGCTCAAGAAACAATGAGAGACTAGGATTTTGGATGCAGATCTTTAAGGAGAATAATAATAATACATAGTATTATATTCATAAATTACAGAAAGTCTTCTAAGGGCTAAGCCAAAACTGGAATGGAAAAATAAGATTCTGCTAATAGGGATGACTGCAGTTAGGGATGCAGACAGTTAAAAAGGGGGGACTGGAATTTATTTGAGAAAACTGGGAAAAGAACCAGGGTACTGGGAGCAAATAATCAGAGAAAGAAAGATAATAGAATGGGAAGAGGAAAAGAACTTATTTGGACTGCAGGCTAGAGATTGCCTTCCCTAGCAGAGTATAGGCAAAAAGAAAGAAACGGGGGACTTAAATGAAAGACCAGCATTTGTAGAGTTTTTAGTAGAATCTAGAACAGAAACTTCTGTTAAAAAGAGGAATACTTAGCAGATCATATAAATATTGCAATATAATTATTAAGAATCAGTCAGAGGAGGATAAAAAGGATTTGGAGGAGAGATTGTATAAGCAGTTCACAAATAAACAATGGGGATATGTGTGTGTCTCCCAAATATGCAACAAAATTGTGAAGATTCATTATTTTGGTTTTTTACATAGGCATTTTTATATCCCAAGTAGACTCCAGAGAAATTTTTCTCAGGTAGACAACAGGAGGTGTGATGGGGAAAAAAAAGAGATAATTGGAAACATATTTTCTGGGAGTGTAATGTGTTGACAGACAATAAAGATTCTCTGCAGACTACTCTATCAGAGATGCTGGGTGAGCAAATTGATGTATCTAGGGAAATGGTTTTTCTGAGCTGTGATACAGAATTGGAATTGCCTAGACATAGTAAGGCCTAGCTGAGTCTAATTATAGTGGCTGTCAAAAAAGGAATTACTAGAAAATGGAAATCAAAGTCTAAACTGACTGTACCAGTAGTAGTGAATGTAGTAACGGTGATAAAACAACTGGAATGTGGATGTTTAGAAAAGGGTAGGAGCAAATTTCATAGAAAAATATGGGAAATGTGGGAACAATACATACAGGGGAGGAATGAAGGTTTAAAGAAGGCATGATTTGAATAAACTAATGTTTGACTGACAGTGATTGGGTAGTTTAGCTAAAATTATGTCAGTATGGTTTATGATGTATAATGCTTGCAGGTAAGATTATGTAAGTATGGTTTGTTTTCATTTATATAAATGTATGATTACTTGTGTCATAAATGATAATTTAAGATGTTTCTTGTTAAAAAAAAATAATTGTTTGTACCTATAGGCAGCTCATCTCCATGGAAATATAGTCAACAGTGAAAGGGAAAAAAACAGCTTACATGTCTGCAGATGTATGAAGGAGTCCTTGTCAGTTCCCCTCAGAACAGAATGTCCAACTACCTTCAGCTGCAGACTTCTTGACTGAACATTTGCTAAAGGAAAAAAAAATGTTATCATTGCATACGCAAGAAACTTGGCACTTCTCATGGCATTCGTCTTTCTGTCTTATTTTTCAAGTCTACTTGCTAACAGAAAACACTTGTTTTTAAATTAAGCCAAGGGCTTTAATCCAGACATTCAGTTATGCAAAAAGAAGAGAAAACATCTCGGTTCTACATATTATATAATCAGTGCACTTTTACATCCCACTGCCCACCCAGCAGCTGAAGATTATAGTAAAACTGTTTTTTTTCCCCCAGCCTTTCTTCTCTTTTTACATTGTAAAGCCCTTATTTCTTAAAACTTAAAAAAAAAATTACTTGTTTACTTTAATATCTTTATCACATTGTCATCACTGAAAATACTTGCTCTCATCCCCACATTTAAAATACTCCTGAGTACATAGTACACAAAACTGCTTTACTATATAACATGGAGTTTATATCTTGCAATGTTTTATACAAATACTGTTAAGAACAAAATTGTTTTATTTTGTTACTTTTCCCCTTGTAGTGTCCTTCTAAACATTAATGACATAAAGTGGGAGATATGCTTTATAGTCCACCCACAAGTTTAACAAAGTCAACAAAAGTCCAGCCTTTCACAGCCTCTTTTTCTTGCAAAGCCATTTTCACAAATGTGATAGATGCTTTATAATTTCATATTTATTCACCAATTTCACTGTTGCTGATCTTCTTCCTGTTTATCTCAATCTTCCAACAACAGACTCTATCAAGTCCAAGGTACACCTTATTCTTCTAATCAACTCCTGTGTTTTTTTTCTGTCTCTCAAGCATTTTCCTTTGGAGCATTGGAAATATTTAACTGGCAGTCTCTCTATGATTTTAATGGTCAGAAGAATGAGAAGCAATCCCCTTCTGTTTGATGGTTCACATTTTGTTGGATACATTTTTGTATTTCCTCTTTAACCCGTTCTGCATCAAAAATGTCTTTGATCTTCCAAGAAAAAATATTCTAAAGATGGCTGGGTACAGCAGTGTTAATCTCACACCTGTCTCTCAATATTCCCTGATTGCTGGGACTAATATGCTTCTGTTCTGCTTGGTGTACAGTGAATAGTAATTTTCCACAAACACTCTGCTGTCCCTTTAATACTCTCTCCTTCTGCCACAGGTTTGTCAGGATAAAGTCTTACTGCTTACTTGATTGCTTCTTTATGTATCCAGGTTTTTGCTGCTTTCTCATGGCCAGGTTTGAGGTATACACTTGATGTGCCCTTTGAAATAACAAATCTGCTGTGCAACACCAGTCCGGTGATTTATTGTGCTTTCAAAAATTAATACAGTCTGTTCCTCTCAGTTTTTCATGTACAGCAGAAAATCTCAGGTTTTATGTCGGTGCTCTGTCTCCTAACTCTACTATTTTTTTGAAATAGCTCTTCTGGAAAAGGCTCATACGCATCAAGCTTTTTCTTCATTTAATCCTCTGAGTTTTGCAGTTTTATCAGTTCATCTGAATAGCTAGTTACACCTTATTCTATTTTTTTGCAGCTTTTTGTTAAGTTGATATATTCCTTCATTGTTTCATGTATTTTGCTCACCTTTGAGTACATCTGATTTATTTTCCCCTTTACAACCACTGGAAGATTACTGGAAGCCATCTCTTGAACCAAACCTGAGCCTAACTTCTTTTTTTCTGAACAGCTGCCGGATCCTTCCCAGGCATTGTTTTTTCTTCACCTTTTGTGGTTGATTTTCTTTCAGGTTCTCCAAATGTCTTCATTGCTGGCATCCAGGTAGTGTACTTACTAGCCAGGAGATGAATTTTACCCAAGCTTACAATGGAAAAGTCCATGCATTAATCAGTATAGAAGGCAGAAATGTAAGCAATAACAAGAGTTGTTCTGATTAGTTAAATAGAAAAAAACCTGTGTATTGTAGTAAACAAGCAGAGTGGATTTATATGTACATTAGGTTCTAAGGTGTGTCAACCTTCTGTAATTCTCTGAGGGGAAAGGAGAATTGGAAAGTAAACAGGAACAGCACGTTAGGTGATATGTCATGCACTGAAGTAGGAGCATTTGGCTTGGATGATAGGTGCTTTTTGAGTTGCATTCTGAGTTTGAAGTAAGTGTTGATTCCCTTTAGGTTGATGGGGAGAGCTTGCCTAAGAGTAGGTGCCTGACAGGAGAATACATGTACATTGTTGTGGAGGTTGGTTCAAGGAACAATGAGAGTTGTTGTGGCTTGTGAGTAGTATCTCAGGTTGTATGAGGAGTGTTTTTCATGTGGGTTAGCTGCAAAGGAGATAAGTGTCTGGAGCTAGAGTGTTTTGTAGAGTTTTGATCCTAACAGTAGGGTAGATCTTTGTTAGGTAGCCATTTGGGTGCTTCTAGGGTGATACAGTGATACGTATGGAGGGGTGAATTTGATATCCGATGACACATGCTGTTGGGGATTGTCCTGTGTGTGGTAGAGGTGGTTTTCTTGGAGGTGGATGCAACAATGGGTAGTCCATATTCTAGCTAAAAGACTTAGCTTTTATATTTGAGTCTCATTTCACTGAAAGCTAACAGTATAAAACCAAAAGTAGGTGGGGCTGTGCCTCCCACACCCCCTAACTATATATACTAACTCCAGGATCACACTACAGTGGGGAAAAGGGCATATATGTTTTATTTTTTATTGGCCCAACAGTACTTACATTCACTGAAATGAGTTTTCAGTGCTACGAGCTTTCAGCGATTTGGTGAGAGTGTTTTTAAATTCACTGAAATGAGTTTTCAGTGAATCAAAGTAGACTTACACACACACACATTATTTATATCTTAAACCTTACTATCAAACTGCTCATGTTCATAGTGTCCAAGGGGTTACGCATATGATGTGCTGTAATGAAGTACATTTACACATCCACATGATGTAGTAAAAGGCCCTACTCTTCTTGTAGACATCATCCTTCCAGTGGATTCTCTGGTCTTTGCCAGGTATTCAGCCACTGAGAACATGTCTAGATATATGCTGTCCACCCCTCCCCCAATGAGAGATGAGTAGGTGAAGTCTCTTCTTTTCATAGGGTGGTGCTAGGCTATCGGCCCTAGGGGCCTATACAAGCCTAGCCATAACAATTCCCTGGCTATTTCTTCCCACAGTATTTACTTCCCTGGACCCCTGTATAGCAGGGCGACTGACGTGATCCCCGGGGTGAATTTCCTATCTCCCATCCAATCAGCAATCATCTCCTCTTCTCACACCAGCTCCAGCAGGCTTTTAAGCCACTAATGAAACTCCCTTAAACCAGATTGTAGTCTGATCTTTATCCCTCCAACACCAACGGAGCTGACTGCACCACTTGAATTTTGCCAATAAGTCTGTCAACATAAGGTGATCTTACTCTTTGGGTGCAAGTTTAGCGTGTGGTAATACACCGGTCATAGAATCTCTGAACTTCTGTTGTGCCAAGTTTTTTTTTTTTTTTAAATTGCACTAAATGGGTTTTGCATATTTTTTAAGCTTTGCTGCCTACTTACTTTTGACTAGGTCTTGGACCATGTATGTCACTTAACCCTTGCCTAAACCAAACTGTGCAGTCATATCTGAGGATGGCTTTGTTATCTGCTGTTAAGGAAATAGTTATAACTTCTGTCCTCTTAATCCATGCAGTTTTAGCAATTTCTATTCAGTCTGAAACCTTCTTTTCATCAGTTATGTAACTGAGAAAATTGTATGTTTATAGCTGTGTTTATATTTTGCAGCACATAACCTCCTTGACCTATGCCAATCATTTATAGATATTGACAAAGTTTTGAGACTACTCTCACTAAAGTTATTAATCTCTTAATGGTGAGGAATTGGCAGTTGTATTTAATTTTGATCATCCTTGATTTATTGGATGTTTTTGACACTGTGGATCATAACCTGATTGGGCACTTGCATATCTAATATTGTAGTATTTCATCTGAATTTCTTTAGTGATTTGCATTTTACATCATGGTGTCTGATTAGAAGATTGTCCTTGGAGCTAATTGTTCTAAAATTTACCAGTTGATATGTGGGTTGCTCAGAGCTTGGTCTCAGTTCCTTTAATATTCACAATGTATATGCTACCAGTGTGAGAGGTTGTTCAGTGTTGAAATTTTTGTTGCTATTATAAGCTGCACCCGTTCTGTTTTCAGGAGTATGTCTTTGATTGGAACTACATTGTAGAACTGCTTTGAGGTCGACCAGCACTGGATGGATTTTAGTTACAGCAGAGAGTCGATTATTCAAACTAATTGGGACCCAGGGTAGTTTGGATAATCAAACGTACATTGAACCGGATAAAAAACTCTAATATCTTGTTTTTCTTGCATGCAGGGAATATACTTTTCAACCATTCAGCAATTTTAGTGGACAATAAAAAATATTTTTCACACGTGAGCGGGCTACAAGCTCAAAAAACATTTAGAAATGAATACGTATAACGTTTATGTATTCAGACTTTGATTTTTCTTACCCGAAAACTTTGGAAGACTGCATTCGGATAATCAATGTTGAGATAATCGACTCTCTACTGTATTTGAAACCCAACTCAGCAGTGCTTTTGCATACTAATTTCCATCCTTACATGTCACACTTTTTTTGTTCCTGAGATTCAGGAGCCATGTGTCTGTGGTTACTTCCTGGAATAAGTAATTTATATCCACAGCAAACCTTACAACATTAATAATATATGTTTTTTTTTCCACCTCCAATCTCTCGATCATTAGCCCCTCCTGCTCAGTCAGCCCATTTGTTCCCCATCACTGGGACAAGGGTTTTCCTGCTGGGCCCATCATTTAGGCAGCCCTCAAGGGTGGTTTTGAGGGTTTTTGCCTTATGTTGTCCTATCTCCCCATTTTGTGCCCAGCTAAACAGTGGAAGGAAGCCATGCACTAGGCTGACTGTATTGGTTGTCGCTTGTTTTCTGCAAGAGACATTGCCAGCAAGCAGCCCTGCTGCAATCCCAGAATCATAAGAGGTGGTAAGTTGCAATTCCCTGTGTGCTTTCTCAGGGCACCGTCCCTGAGTGCCTGTCCAAACCCGTCAACTTTTATCTCCAGCATTACAAGGTAAGAAATAACTAGGAAAACTCTCTAAATTAGAGATATTTTTTAATTACTGTTAATACTAACTTTGAACTTCTCAAAATAATTTGCAGTTTTATGAGGGATGGTGCAAAACGTTGAGAGCAAATTAGGGACATCCTTCTAAAATATGGGCTGATGAGACATGTACCCACAACCTTGCCCTCACTCTAGGTGAGGCAGGTGGGCCACACCCCTTCACTTCTCTCCCTCCCTGGCTTCTGTAGTGCTGGGGCTGCAAATCAAACCCTGGTCACCTGCTTCACAGTCAGAACTTTACCCGTCTGTACCAGAGAGCTACAGCTAGTGTGTTGACTGGTACCTCTTGGTCAGATCAGTCAGGCCACATTACTCCTGTGCTTCTTGCCCTGCACTTGTTATCTGTATTGCAAGGTATATTTTATTTATTTACTTATTTGTTGTCATGATGTAACAGATTTGTGTTTTCTTATGTAAACTACATTTCGTTTACTTTATTGATTATTGTAATTCGTGCATTCAAATTTACTGTTACTCATGGGGCTTTTCTCCCTGGGCCTCCGCTTAAAAAGGATCTGTGTCCAGTCGGACTTTCCTGGTAAACTAGTGTGAAATAAATAAGTAAATCGTAATTGTTTTTTTGGCAGCCAACATAATTAGACACCGCAAACCCTGACCATGTCTAGACAATTCCAATTTTGTATCATAGCTCAGTAAAATCATCTCGCTCGTCACACCAATCTGCCCACCCAGCATCTCTGACAGTGCATCCTGCAGGGAATCCTTAAAGTTTGCCATCTAACTGCACTCCCAGAAAATATGTTCCCAATTACCTCTTTCTTCTCCCATCACACCTCCTTAACTGCTCCTTGTGGCCTAGCTGTGACTGAGTCAGTAAACATCTGGATACAGAAAGCCTATAAGTATACTTTTTGGCACTTAATCTGTTATCAGTGATCGTCAGCAAAACTGTTGCATTTATTAATTTGCTTGAGATTGCTTTACTTGGTGTCTGCATTTTGTTTTAGTTAACAAAACTGCTGCATTTATTAATTTGCTTGGGATTGTTTTTCTTGGTGTCTAATTTTGTTTTCTATTTTACTGATAGTTAACAAAACTGTAGTGCTATTATTTATTTGCTTGATATTTCTGGTCACTGTCTAGATCCTGTTCAGCTGGTTTCATAGTGGAGGTTGTCTACTTTCTTTTGAAGTCAGCCTATCCAAGGTGTGACCACAGCTTTTTGTGTTACTGATTCCCTGATACTCTTAAGTTTTCCTTTATACTACTGCATAAGGAGTTACAATTCTGTGAGACAGTATCAGTATCTTAGCTGCTCCTTGTGGCCTAGCTGTGACTGATTCAATAGACATCTGGATACAGAAAACCTGCCTGTAAGTATATTTTTGGCACTTAATTTATCAGTGATAGTCAACAAAACTGCTGCATTTATTAGTTTGCTAGAGATTGCTTTTCTTGGTGTCTATTTTTGTTCCCACCCTGTTGGTGTCTTGTTCTTATACTTGGTGGCTTTGCAGTTGCCCGCCCTACTGTAAATTTGATCTGGGACACTCCTCCCAGTCTAGTGTCATTAGCTCATTCTACCTAATACAGACAGAACATTTGAGAAGGCCAACCCACTTAGGTTCTTAACCTTGAATTAACCTTGAATTAACTTCTGTTCCTCCTTTCTCCCTATCCACTTTACTAAAGAAAAACATTGCTAGACTCTCCTTGTGTTCTGACTGAGTATGCTTCTCACACAATCTGGGAAGATAAAGCTGATAAGTACATTTTTGGCACTTTTTAACTGTTCAGAGTTGAATAAAACAGTAATTGAATTCAATTCAGAATACAGTTTGAATAAATTGGATTTATTTAAACTGTATTTGCTTTAATATTGCTACATACTTGAGTAATAGCTTGAATTGTTTTTAGCTTGTTTCTTGCCTTTCCTGTAACTAGTCTAGTCCAGATACAGATTTATAAACCAAACCACAATTCACTCAGAGCCACCAAATGAGAGACCAAGTCGCTGGAAGTAATTTATTCAGTCTGAACAACACACAAAATTAACACTGCTTGTATTACTTGGCGTTTTCGTTAAAAAACTTCATCAGATACAGAATAAAATGCCCACACATGATTTAAATATTAAAAGCACAATCAAAAACAAAATACTATTGGACCAACCAGCAATTAATTCAATCTACTCTCACCAATAAGATTCACAAGTTAATATAAAAACATGTTTAAAATCCATGCAATTAGTATTGTGTTTAAACAAACATATTATATATATTATAGGCAATTCAATATATATATATATATATATATATATATATATATATATATATATATATATATATATAATTTTGGTTACACAAACACAAATAACATAATAATGTATAATATAATGTTATATAATTTAAATGTTTGTATTGTATAAGACTAAACCATTCCATAGTAATTTGCTGCCCTCTAGTGGAATAAATAGAATAATTAAATTCATAATTTGGCAGCTCTTAGTTTAAAACATGTAAAATAGACAGCATGCCATTTAGTCCTGGTTGCCGAGTAGCTTCCAATATTATTTGCCAGTAAAGCTCTCTGTATTCTAATTTGGCTTCCCACAACCCCCCCTCTAATTTACTTTGGGGCAACTTCCAGGACAAAAAATGAATAACATGCTTGGGGGCATATTAATTTGTGACGATATAATGCATCTTATTGGTGACAGTAGATTGAATTAATTGTTGGTTGGCCCTGAGTGAATTGTGGTTTGGTTTACAGTCCTAATTTCACTGCCATCCTTTCCAGATACAAATTTGCTGTATCCAGGAGTGTTTGTAAGCTTCTGAGCCCCCCCCCCCCCCAAGTCTTTCTGTGTTGGAGGGAAGCCTTCTAGCTTATCAGTGGGAGTGGTAAGCACTAGGTAGCCTGTCTACCACAAGAGGAGTGGTTTCTGGCCCAGAAATTGTAGTTTACTGGCCGTTTGGGCAGTTTTACCATCTCTTTCAACTTTCTGGTTTAAAAGCCCATGTTTGCTCTTGTTTCCCACCTTTCCTGTAGCTAGTCTAGTCCAGATAAAGATTTGCTGTATCAAAGACTGTTTGTAAGTTTCTGAGTGGTGTCAAAAAGTCTGTTCTTCAATTTTTCCCTTAGATCTGCTAGTTTTCCCCTCTCCTGCACTTTTACTAGCTTATTAATCTAACACTTTACCAGACTTATTGTAGCAGTTATTGTAGCACACAAAAGTGCTACCAGCACTAAACGTTCTACAAGGAAACTCCAGTACTTATTATTAATGCCCACCCCTCCAGGCATGTCTAAAGGTCAGTTCCCTGTGCTTTGTCCTATTAACCTGGTGAACTTGGGCATCCTGAGGCAATGTAGGGACTGCCTCATGTACACTGGCAACCCTCTCAGTCTTACCTCCCAACACTCAGACTTGCGAGAGTTGCACTTATATATCCAAATTGGGAGCCACACACTCTCCAGCCAAGACCAGAATAGCTGGCCAAGAGGAGAAGATCAACACTTGCACCACACCACATGGAACACATAGCCCTCCAGAATCCACACCAGCACTGCCTTCACATAAAAACACAAACCACACTCCCACCTTCGAGGAGGCTCTCAATAAAAATCTACCCAAACAGCAGAGACCTCCAAGGCAGAAATGCACTCAACCACCCCAACACAACTGTAATCACGGGACACACAACTCTCCTAAACAATGTGCCACTCAACCAAAGCACCTAAGGCAAAACAGCATACCCAACACACTAATCATAGGTGACTCGATAGTGAGACACACTGATACTCACTAGGTTGAGTAAGGAGAAAGTAACAGTCAGCTGCCTGTCAGGTGCCGGGATCCGCCACATAACGCACGCACTCAGGCCCTCAACAACAGGTACAAATATGACTCTGTCATTGTACATGTGGGTGTGAGTGACCTGAGATGTACTTTCCTGGACTACATGAAAAGAGACATGGAGGAGCTCTTGGAGTAAATAGCCCAGGTGGGTATGACCGTAGCCCTGAGCAGCCTCCTACCAGCAACCAGAATGCTACCACAGTACAAGCAGAAAATGACTGATTTCAACAATTGACTAAGTTTCTGGTGTTATTCTAAGGGGATCCAGTATCTGTCTGCCTGTAATGACCTGATTGACAGACCTCGATACTTTGCCAGAGATGGCCTTCATTTGTCACCCCTTGGCTTCTGGATACTGGCCAAGGCTCTTGCCACCCCTTTAGTGCCTTTTTTAGGCAGTGTTCCAAAGACCAAATTACCACCTTAACAGCTACAAACAAATGCAATCTGAGGGTCATGCTGCTCAACACTAGAAGTTTAAATCTCAAAATGCACTTGCTTGAAGCACTCCTTAAAGTGGAGAACATCGACATTTGTGCTGTAACAGAGACCTGGTTCAAGGCAGCAGAAAGCACCCCTGCACTACCAGGCTATAACTCTTTCCACACCTTTTGGCCCCAGAGCTTGGACCGAAGCTCCAAAGGCAGTGGTGTTTCCATATTCATAAGGGATGTGCACACTCCAGGCTGGTAGCCCAACATAACGCATCAGAGATACTTCAGGTGCAGCTAACATTGGGTAAGACAGCGATTCAGGTTGTAGCCAGGTATAGGTCCCCGACCATGTCCCAAGACTCACACTCCACGTTCCTAAGCACTCTGGAGAATATTAGGGTCCAACCTAACACACTCATACTGAGCGACTTTAACTACCCCTCCATTAACTGGGAAAGCTACTCATGTACCAATACACTTGCCAACATTTCCTGGAATTCATTAATTCCAATGCCCTGGACCAGCTCATTCTTACCCCTCTAGAGGTAGCAGCATCCTTGACCTGGTCATTACTAACATGGGCGACTGTTGCTCTACACCAATAGTCAACTCCTCCCTGGTTAGATCCAACCACAAACTAATCACACTGGAAACCCCCCCCCCCCCCCACACACACACAAAGGTAACCACCATGAAAAACTTCTCCAAAGCTAACTTTGGGCTCCTAAAAACAGAAGTGGCTAACTTCATGGCATCCATGCAACTGGAGAATATTTGTATGACCGCCGAATCATACACCAATGCACTGTATGAAGAATGTACACAAATGCATGGATCTCACCATACCCAATAGAACCAAGATACTCTCCTCCAAAAAAAGGAAGCCAATCTGGTGTTCCCCTGCCATAAGCAAACTCTACAACAGAAGGAGGAAGCTGATGCGGAATAAGGTGAAATCTTAAGACTGGAAAAACTTTCATATCAGCCTCGGCAAAAAGTTGAGATCCCTCATCAAATCCTCTAAAGCTAGCTATGAAAACAGAATTGCAGCAGATAGTAAAGACAACCAGAAGGCCTTCTATAGTTATGTAAAGTATCTCCACGGCAATACCCAGATTTGCTCTGTGCTACTGCACAATGGCATCTCCTATACCCAGTCAACAGATATTGTCAATATAGTGGCCGACAGATACAGTGCTAACTTTAACCCTCACTCCCCCACCAAAGGACCAATCACAATGCCAGTAGATTGCCAGGCACCCAGTATTACTGCTGCACAGGTTAAAACAGCACTGTCTAAGGTCAAGGATACAGCTTCTATGGAACCTGACAATATCACTGGCTGTGTTCTACATGAACTACAGAGTGAACTGGCACCTCACCTGTGTGCCCTGTTCAGTCACAGCCTCACCTCAGGCTTTGTCCCTGTCGAATGGCACACTGCTACAGTCATCCCTCTCCACAAAGGAGGAGCGACTACAGACCCTGGGAACTATCACCCCATTAGCCTGATGAGTCTGATATGCAAAACTATGGAATGCATCATCATGGACCTAATAAACAAGGAAATAGGGAATCTCCAAACTCTGAATCCCACACAGTTTGGTTTTGTGAAGGGTAGATCATGCCTGGTCGACTTCTTTGTGTCAGTCACCAGAGCTGTGGATGAAGGCAAGGTGGTTTATACAGCCTACCTTGATCTGGCCAAGGCCTTTGATACCATTCTCCATTCAGGAATCATAGAAAAACTCACTAAGCTAGGCATCAACCCTTATATCACTAGGTGGGTTGCAAACTGGCTCAAAGATAGAACCCACAGTGTGAAAGTAGCTGACTACAAGTCAGACTGCTGACCAGTCATGAGTGGAGTCCCTAAGGGTTCGGTCCTGGGTCCCCTCCTGTTTGGTATCTGCTTCTCTGAAGTCCAGGCCAACACAAAGGGACTCTGGCTGACAAAGTTTACAGACGATTGCAAGTTGGGACCTATTATTAACTCCCCAAGTGATGTTGACATCCTACAGAAAGGCCTCATTGAGACCAACGACTGGTGTCAGAACCATGGCCTTAAGCTCAATGCCAAAAAATGTGTTGTCATCCCCTTTGGGAAAAACCCGGTTCCCATGAATTGGCACATCAATGGTAGTCCACTGAACACAAAAGGTGTTATAAGAGATCTGGGAACACATGTTGACAGCAACCACTCTTTTGACCACCACATTGCCACTGTGGTCAGAAAGTCCTTCTATGTGGCACATATCATTACTAAGGGTTTTGCATCCAGGAAGAAAGAGGTCATTGTCTCCCTCTACGCTTTCCTCGTTAGGCCAATCATTGAGTACAATGTCCCATTTGGCATGTACCTCACTAGACACCTGCAACAACTGAAGAGGCAGCAAAAGTACCTCACAAAGAGGATCCTAGGCCTTAAACACTTGTCCTATATGGACAGACTCAAAAAAACTCCAGCTATTCTCTATCTCATATCGCTTATTTAGAGGCAATCTCTGTTTGACTTAAAGTCATGTCTGGCCCAGCTCTATTAGAAATGCTACATCTAAAGAAATCCCAATCCCTCCACACCACATGCTCCAGAGACCTCATCCTCATTACCATAATCAACAGAACAAGCTGGTGGGACAGGTTCATAACCCAGAGACTGCCTATGCTATGGAATAGACTTCAAAAACATGTATAACAGAGCACCTCACTGGCCCTCTTCAAGAGAAATCTTGATGAGTGGATGGGAAATAGAAAATTCACCCCAGGGATCACTCCAGTGGCTCTACTCGACAGAGGCACTGGGAACTAAGGTCGGGTGGCACGATGCCAGGGTAATCCTATGAGCTAGGCTTGTAAAGGCTCCAGAGCCATTAGCCTAGTACACACCTTTGAACCTATGAACATTTGCTGTTTACCTGAGGAAAAATTCTCCAGAGTCTAATTGGGGTATAAAAATATCTATGTAAACATTTCCAAGCAAAAATCCTAAATGCCTGGACTTTTGCTTTGGTAGCTACTATAGCTGCTGTATTTCTGTCTTATCAGTAACTGTTAGTCATATTTGGGAACCCTTAGTGCTAGTGTCTACTGAAGGTCCTAGGGTTAATGCCGTAAGAATATACAACTACCTTTGAGCTGCAGCTCTTGTCAACGTTTCAAGTATTGAGATCTTGGACACGTTCTATTCAGATGCAATATCCCCAGCCTTCCCAGGTACTTGGGAAAAGCTGTTGTGGAGGTGGAAGTCAGGCTTATCCAGCACAGAAACATTGACTAAGTATGCCTAGGACACGGTCAACACATTTGTGTTCTCTGTGCCTGTCTAACTGCCATCACAGCTGTTTAATACGTCTTACTACTAGATGATGTTCCAGATGACAGCACAACATTTCTCTTGTTCCAAGTGTCCATGTGGTCTCAGGTCTACTGATGAAAGTACAACATTGATCTTAAGTCCAGGATGCTGTGGTACCAAGTACAGTCATGAATATCCCTGTGTTCAGACATTTCCTTTGGACAGTCCATAACTAGCAAAAAAATGCATTATCATTCCATTTCATATCAAGCAAGCTGTTCCTCCCAGTAACATACACACACTTTACATCTTGCTACATCCATCATTCCCATCCTAGGATTGTGCCATTACTGTGTTGAAAGGGTTTATGTCATTATGTCTTAACTTTGTGGGAGAAAATTAGTTTGTTTAGCTGTAGTGTGTATAGTTTTAACACTGGTGTTGAAAGCCATTGTAAAACATTATATCTAGCACATCAGTCTTTAAAAGTAATGGGCTGTTATGGTGCAGGATAGTTCCACTTATGCATAGGACTTGGAAAAAATTGTTTGGCAGTTAGCCCAGAGGATTAAGGCTATGAGCTGTTAATGAGCTGCTTTGTGTAGTCCACAGTTTGATCCCCTCAGCTTCCAGTTGCCTACTGTGTGACTCTGAGTAAGTCACTTAACCTGATGTTGCTGTGGAGTAATTGGAAAATTAGACTAGGCTTCTTAATGGTCTTGTGGACCTCGTGCCTTGTAATTACCTATGAACCTGTGCGCCCTTGTGATCCTTAGAGCTGTGCTTTTTGGGGGGGGTTTGCTCCTGCTAAGGTCATCCATTGTAAATTATTAGGTGATTTGGTGATGCATTGGTACCATGACATGGACTGGTATCTCATCCAGGACTGGTTCTTCGTCTTCTGGCTGTGCCTCCATCTTGCAGTAGGATGAAGCAGATATCAGAAAATTAGTGAATGAAGTTAAGGTACGCGACATATGTGTAGTAATGACTTTACTTACCCTGACTGTTGTAGTCTGTTTTGATTGATGATTTGTGAGAAATCTGTGTGGTAGTAATTAAACAATTTCTGGAAAATATAGAATGTTTCAGAAAAAAATCTAGATTAATGGGATACCTTGCCCTCTTGTGGTAAAATGTGAAGTGCATCACTTGCAGGAATGCTTATATTCTAACACTGAATGTCAGTAATTTTTGATTTAAAAAAAAAATCCAGGTGTTTAACCTGCCTTGTGGTCCCTTTATGTTTAAGACCAGTACTCAAGGCTAAAAAGTCTGCATTATTTAATGGATAATATGTAGTTTTATATATTCTTAGGCTTAGGCTTGTTACCAGGAATGAGTCTGAAGCCAAGTGACTCTGCAGTGGCACTCTTGTATGGGTAGAAGGAAGGGTAACCCACCTGAGACCGAATATTAGGTCCAACCTAACAACTCACTGCGACTTTAACTACCCCTCCATTAACTGGGAAAGCTACTCATGTACCAATACACTTGCCAACATTTCCTGGAATTCATTAATTCCAATGCCCTGGACCAGCTCATTCTTACCCCCACTAGAGGTAGCAACATCCTTGACCTGGTCATTACTAATATGGGCGACTGTTGCTCTACACCAATAGTCAACTCCTCCCTGGTTAGATCCAACCACAAACTAATCACCTTGGAAATCCCCCCCCCCCCCCCACACACACACACAAAGGTAACCACCATGAAAAACTTCTCCAAAGCTAACTTTGGGCTCCTAAAAACAGAAGTGGCTAACTTCATGGCATCCATGCAATTGGAGAATATTTGTATGACCGCCGAATCATACACCAATGCACTGTACGAAGAATGTACACAAATGCATGGATCTCACCATACCCAATAGAACCAAGATGCTCTCCTCCAAAAAAAGGAAGCCAATCTGGTGTTTCCCCGCCATAAACAAACTCTACAACAGAAGGAGGAAGCTGTTGCGGAATAAGGTGAAATCTTAAGACTGGAAAAACTTCCATATCAGCCTCGGCAAAAAGTTGAGATCCCTCATCAAATCCTCTAAAGCTAGCTATGAAAACAGAATTGCAGCAGATAGTAAAGACAACCACAAGGCCTTCTATAGTTATGTAAAGTATCTCCATGGCAATACCCAGATTTGCTCTGAGCTACTGCACAATGGCATCTCCTGTACCCAGTCAACAGATATTGTCAATATAGTGGCCGACAGATTCAGTGCTAACTTTATCCATCACTCCCCCACCAAAGGACCATTCACAATGCCAGTAGATTGCCAGGCACCCAGTATTACTGCTGCACAGGTTAAAACAGCACTGTCTAAGGCCAAGGATACAGCTTCTATGGAACCTGACAGTATCCCTGGCTGTGTTCTACATGAACTACAGAGTGAACTGGCACCTCACCTGTGTGCCCTGTTCAATCACAGCCTCACATCAGGCTTTGTCCCTATTGAATGGCACACTGCTACAGTCATCCCTCTCCACAAAGGAGGAGCGACTACAGACCCTGGGAACTATCACCCCATTAGCCTGATGAGTCTGATATGCAAAGCTATGGAATGCATCATCATGGACCTAATAAACAAGGAAATAGGGAATCTCCAAACTCTGAATCCCACACAGTTTGGTTTTGTGAAGGGTAGATCATGCCTGATCGACTTCTTTGAGTCAGTCACCAGAGCTGTGGATGAAGGCAAGGTGGTTTATACAGCCTACCTTGATCTGGCCAAGGCCTTTGATACCATTCTCCATTCAGGAATCATAGAAAAACTCACTAAGCTAGGCATCAACCCTTATATCACTAGGTGGGTTGAAAACCGGCTCACAGATAGAACCCACAGTGTGAAAGTAGCTGACTACAAGTCAGACTGCTGACCAGTCACAAGTGGAGTCCCTCAGGGTTCGGTCCTGGGTCCCTTCCTGTTTGGTATCTGCTTCTCTGAAGTCCAGACCAACACAAAGGGACTCTGGCTGACAAAGTTTACAGACGATTGCAAGTTGGGAGCTATTATTAACTCCCCAAGTGATGTTGACATCCTGCAGAAAGGCCTCATTGAGACCAGCGACTGGTGTCAGAACCATGGACTTAAGCTCAATGCCAAAAAATGTGTTGTCATCCCCTTTGGGATAAACCCAGTTCCCATGAATTGCCACATCAATGGTAGTCCACTGAACACACAAGGTGTTATAAGAGATCTGGGAACACATGTTGACAGCAAACCTCTCTTTTGACCACCACATTGCCACTGTGGTCAGAAAGTCCTTCTATGTGGCACATCTCATTACTAAGGGTTTTGCATCCAGGAAGAAAGAGATCATTGTCTCCCTCTACTCTTCCCTCGTTAGGCCAATCATTGAGTAGAGTGTCCCATTTGGCATGTACCTCACTAGACACCTGCAACAACTGCAGAGGCCGCAAAAGTACCTCACAAAGAGGATCCTAGGCCTTAAACACTTGTCCTATATGGACAGACTCAAAAAACAGCTATTCTCTATCTCATATCGCTTATTTAGAGGCGATCTCTGTTTGACTTAAAGTCATGTCTGACCCAGCTCTATTAGAAATTTTACATCTAAAGAAATCCCAATCCCTCCACACCACACGCTCCAGAGACCTCAGCCTCATTACCATAATCAACAGAACAAGCTGGAGGGACAGGTTCATAACCCAGAGACTGCCAATGCTATGGAATAGACTTCAAAAACATGTCAAACAGAGCACCTCACTGGCCCTCTTCAAGAGAAATCTTGATGAGTGGATGGGAAATAGAAAATTCACCCCAGGGATCACTCCAGTGGCTCTACTCGACAGAGGCACTGGGAACTAAGGTCGGGTGGCACGATGCCAGGGTAATCCTATGAGCTAGGCTTATAAAGGCTCCAGAGCCATTCACATTTGAACCTATGAACATTTGCTGTTTACCTGAGGAAAAATTCTCCAGAGTCTAATTGGGATATAAAAATATCTATGTAAACATTTCCAAGCAAAAATCCTAAATGCCTGGACTTTTGCTTTGGTAGCTGCTATAGCTGCTGTATTTCTGGCTTATCAGTAACTATTAGTCATATTTGGGAACCCTTTGTGCTAGTGTCTACTGAAGGTCCTAGGGTTAATGCCGTAAGAATATACAACTACCTTTGAGCTGCAGCTCTTGTCAACGTTTCAAGTATTGAGATCTTGGACATGTTCCATTCAGATGCAATATCCCCAGCCTTCCCAGGTACTTGGGAAAAGCTGTTGTGGAGGTGGAAGTCAGGCTTATCCAGCACAGAAACATTGACTAAGTATGCCTAGGACACAGTCAACACATTTGTGTTCTCTGTGTCTGTCTAACTGCCATCACAGCTGTTTAATACGTCTTACTACTAGATGATGTTCCAGATGACAGCACAACATTTCTCTTGTTCCAAGTGTCCATGTGGTCTCAGGTCTACTGATGCAAGTACAACATTGATCTTAAGTCCAGGATGTTGTGGTACCAAGTACAGTCATGAATATCCCTGTGTTCAGACATTTCCTTTGGACAGTCCATCATTCCATTTCATATCAAGCAAGCTGTTCCTCCCAGTAACATACACACACTTTACATCCTGCTACATCCATCATTCCCATCCTGGGATTGTGCCATTACTGTGTTGAAAGGGTTTATGTCATTATGTCTTAACTTTGTGGGAGAAAATTAGTTTGTTTAGCTGTAGTGCGTATAGTTTTAACACTGGTGTTGAAAGCCATTGTAAAACATTATATCTAGCACATCAGTCTTTAAAAGTAATGGGCTGTTATGGTGCAGGATAGTTCCACTTATGCATAGGACTTGGAAAAAATTGTTTGGCAGTTAGCCCAGAGAATTAAGGCTATGAGCTGTTAATGAGCTGCTTTGTGTAGTCCACAGTTTGATCCCCTCAGCTTCCAGTTGCCTACTGTGCGACTCTGAGTAAGTCACTTAACCTGATGTTGCTGTGGAGTAATTGGAAAATTAGACTAGGCTTCTTAATGGTCTTGTGGACCTCATGCCTTGTAACTACCTATGTACCTGTGTGCCCTTGTGATCCTTAGAGCTGTGCTTTTTGGAGTTGTTTGCTCCTGCTAAGGTCATCCATTGTAAATTATTAGGTGATTTCGTGATGCATTGGTACCATGGCATGGACTGGTATCTCATCCAGGACTGGTTCTTCGTCTTCTGGCTGTGCCTCCATCTTGCAGTAGGATGAAGCAGATATCAGAAAATTAGTGAATGAAGTTAAGGTACTCTACGTATGTGTAGTAATGATTTTACTTACCCTGACTGTTGTAGTCTGTTTTGATGTATGATTTGTGAGAAATCTGTGTGGTAGTAATTAAACAATTTCTGGAAAATGTAGAATGTTTCAGAAAAAATCTACATTAATGCGATACCTTGCCCTCTTGTGGTAAAATGTGAAGTGCATCACTTGCAGGAATGCTTATATTCTAATGCTGAATGTCAGTCTGTTTTTGATTTAAAAAAAAATCCAGGTGTTTAACCTGCCTTGTGGTCCCTTTATGTTTAAGACCAGTACTCAAGGCTAAAAAGTCTGCATTATTTAATGGATAATATGTAGTTTTACATATTCTTAGGCTTAGGCTTGTTACCAGGAATGAGTCTGAAGCCAAGTGACTCTGCAGTGGCGCTCTTGTATGGGTAGAAGGAAGGATGGATTTCTCTTTAACCTGAATCCTGTAATCACATTGATGGAAACCTTCAACTGTAAAAATGTATAAAGTTATATCTTTTCTTTCAGACATTTTTTTTTCATTTTAAATGAACTGCTTCTTACTCTGACAATTTTGAAAGTCATTACTTCAAACTATGCCAGCTATTATATGTGCATACTGAGCACCATCAGCCACCAAAAAGGCAATTTGTTTTCAGATTAGTTTATGCTCCAGGCAGATTTAATCAGTTTCAAGAACCTTGACACAATTAGGGACTTGACAGTATCAGTTTAAATCTGGTGTCATTTAATTATAAAGGCATTCATTAATCTTTTAGCATTTAACAGCATGCTTGCTTTGTTTGTTTTACCAAGTAATTGCAGTAGAAGTATTGACATCTGCCTACTTTAGACCAGTTGTTAGATCCCTGGTAAGACTGTTTGACCTTCAGGTTGTGCTAACTTTCTACTTCCAGGTTTTCTTATTGCGTCTTATTAACTCTACCTTTTACACAATTGTACCTCTGCAGCAGACGATGATATATAGGCATGACCTGACCGTGCTAACATGTAATATCTGTTGAAAATAATTTCCTATTTATTATATTTTAGCACTCCCCTGACAACACCATGAGTTATCTGACAGGCTGTATATTTGTGTTTGACTCAATGTGGAAACAGCATTGTTTTTTCACAGGGGCCACTGAACCTATGGACTGTGGGTTTCTTACCTGCCTTGTTCATAGGTTCATAGGTTTATACTAGGCTATCTGCCCTAAGGCATTTATAAGCCTAGCCCAGAGTTTTTGTGGCTTACGCCACCCCTTATGTTAAAAAATACTGTGCCCATTAGTTTGTTGTGCCTCTGTCCAGCAGTGACACAGAGATGATTCGGGTAAAGATCTCCATCCACGTCAAGATTTCTCTTGAACAGAGCGAGGTGCTCTGCCTCACATGGACCGGGATTTTATTCCACAACATAGGGAGTCTCTGGGTGACAAATCTATCCCTCCAGCATGTCCTATTTATATCTGTATAAACGAAAAAACGTTCTAAAACTGTAAAGCAAAGTAGAATAATGCCAATAAACAATTAAAACTTGTAT
>NC_056742.1:278923105-278946387 GCF_019279795.1 Protopterus annectens | reverse complement strand
AGGTTTAGTGGCAGTGGCATCCCTGGCAGATCGAGTGAATTCCAAAATTCTGTTGGATAATTAACCGCTTCACCTGCTTTCACAACTGTGTAGACGGACTTGTCTGTGACTGCCTCGCTTTGAATGTTAGACTGAATAATATTGTTAAGTTTGTAGACGTCTTTGTTCTTGTCCGCAAGAATAGCTCGTTCAGTCAGCCAGTCGTGATTCTTATAATTGGTTTGAATATTGGGAAATACTTTTTCAACCTATTCTTTTGACGTCACTAAATTGCAGAAGTTATGAGGCAATGAAATTCATCCTCAGGTCAGATCAACCAACACCTTTCCGTTCCCAATTTCCAGGAATTGATGTGAGAATATCTCAGCTGATCGATCGTTTTGCAGCTGGACATGCATATTTGTAGTTAATTTTAACGTCTTTACGTGTCGCCACAAAGTAGAGTATTTCAGGCAAGTATTTATTTCATCAGCTGATGTCGATCGAGGAGAACGAAGCAGATCTGAAGCTGCAGAATGCGATCGCCGTGCTCGCAACCGTGCATCCTCAAGTCTGGCTGCATGCCGCTCTGCTGCTTCCTCGGCAAGTATTTTTTGTCTGTTTCGCTCGTTCGCTGATGCCCGTTCTTCCCCAGTTTGATTTGCAGTTACTTGTCGCACTGCTTCCATTCCGCGAGTACGACGACCTAAGTTTGATCTTCTGCGTGGCATTATTTGGATGAACTAAAGCAGATCAATTGCACTGAAAAAGAAGTAAGAAAGTTATAACAAAAACATATAAAATTGCATATTTGTATACAAATATATAGAATCCATAGGAGGTATATAAAAACACGCGCATATTCAAATGCAACGTGTGACATCTATATAATAGTAGGTATATAAAAACACGCATATTCGAATGCAGCATTGTGTGAAAATTTCAAAGCAATCGGTGAAGAACTTTCGGAGATTTAAGATTTTGAACAAACGAACATTTACATTTTTATTTATATAGGTGTGTGTGTGTGTGTGTGTGTGTGTGTGTGTGTAGATATATATATATATATATATATATATATATATATATATATATATGTGTGTGTGTGTGTGTTTATATACATATATATAATGTACGCTGTGGTGACCCCTAACCGGGAAAAAGCCGAAAGACACAACAGCATATATATGTGTGTGTGTGTGTGTATATATATATATATATATATATATATATATATATATAGTATGTGTGTGTATATATATATATATATATATATATATATATATATATATATATCTTAGAACGAAAGCTCGGAAGATCGACACTGACATCACCAGCACCAGAAGACTGATGGAACAGTTAACCGACAACTCGGAATCCCGACAGTGAAAACACCGACATGGGATATGTGTGAGTGCAACTAGGTAAGTGTGCAGTAGTGAGGGATGTAGGGTTAGGGTGCGTGTCAGGTAAGTTTGCGATAGTAAGGGACTTAGGGTTAGGGTGCGGGTAAGGTAAGTGTGCGATAGTGAGGGACTTAAGGTTTAGAGGCGGATTAAGTGAGTTAGAGTTAGGGTTAGGATGCGTGTAAGGTAAGTGTGCGATAGTGAGGGACTTGAGGATTAGGGGCAGATTAAGTGAACTAGGGTTAGGGTGCGGGTAAGATAAGTGTGCGATAGTGATGGACCTTAGGGTTAGGGTTTGGGTTAAGGTTAGTGCATAGATAGTTGTGTGTAAGATGTAGTGTAGGTTTTTAGGTTGTTGGTGTGCTTGTGTTGTGTGTGTGTGTTGTGTGGAACAGCGAACGTTTTGTTAGCTGTCGGTATTGTGGTTTGTCGGGCATGTGAACTTTCGTGTTTTTTTGGTTTCGTTCTTGTGGTGTCAGTGTTGTGGACTGTCGGCCTAACGTAGTAGACCCATATACATATATATATATGTGTGTGTGTGTATATATCATCATCATCATCATCATTCTCTTTCGGCCTTTCTTGTTAGGGGTCGCCACAGCGGATCATCTCTTTCCATTTCTTCCTATCCTCTGCATCTTGCTCTGTCACACCAACCGCCTGCATGTCCTCTCTCACCACGTCCATAAACCTTATCTTAGGCCTTCCTCTATTCCTCTTACCTGGCAGCTCCATCCTTAGCATCTTTTTCCCAATATACCCATCATCCCTCCTCAGCACATGTCCAAACCAACGCAATCTCGTCTCTCTTGCTTTGTCTCCAAACTGTCCAACATGAGCTGACCCTCTAATATACTGATTCCTAATCCTATCCATCCTAGTCACACCGAGTGCAAATCTTAACATCTTTAACTCTGCCACATCCAGCTCTGACTCCTGCCTTTTTGTCATTGCCACTGTCTCCAACCCATATAACATAGCTGGTCTCACTACCATCTTGTAGACCTTCCCTTTGTGTGTGTATATATATATATATCGACATGTACGTGCGTGTGTGTATGGGTCTACTTTGTTTCATTGAAAGCTCATTTCACTGAATTTCAGTTCATCCTGCCAAATCGCTGAAAGCTCAAACTACTGAAAACTCATTTCACCAAATCTCATTTCACTGAAGTGATGTGCTGACACTGTGTAGAGCACTGTAAGGCAAATAAAAGGTATATACCCTTTTCCCCACTGTAGTGCGATCCTGGAGTTAATATATCTAGTTGGGGGGTGTCGGGGGCACAGCCCCCCATTTAGTTTGGCTATATATTATCTTCTGGAAAGAGTTAGTCATTGGTGTTTTAAGTATGCATGTCTGTGGTTTAAAATGTATTGTTTTGAAGCTTTCAGTGAAATGTAATATAAAATAATGACTTTTAGACATACAGTTTGAAGTGGGTTTGGAACAGACATTGTGTTGCAGACCAGACAGAAGTTACCTGTAAGTAAATTATACGAAACAGAATAAATGGCAGTTCTTTAAACTTTTATGAAAGTTTCTACCCCTGAGACCCTTCTGGTAACAAATCAGTAAGGTGTGTCAGATTGGCTTGTTCAAAGGCTACAGAAGACAGTGTTGTATTCAATAAAGAGTGAGATCACGGAGATGCAAAGTGATACAGTGAACTCCCTGAAGTGACTATGTAGCCATCCGTTTTCTAATGACCTGCTTTATCATTGTCAAGGTTGCAGGAATGCTAGAACAAGCCTGGTAGCCAGTGAGCACAAGGAATCTGTAGTAAGGTTTTAGCTTTTTTGAAAAATATTTTTAAGATTGAAGCAATTGTCCAGTAAATAATACTTGTAGGTGATAAGAACAAGATACAATACTCCTAAATAAATAACTATGCAGGGTTCCTTCTAAAATTTTGAGAACTACAGTTGTGGTCTTTTGAATAGTGAGACTGAAATTGCTAATATCAGAACATTTACAAGGTTGCATTATCTCTGAAGATTTAAAGATACAGTGATGTGGAGATAATATATTTATGTAGTAATTATGGTGGTTGTACCCCCCCCCCCCCATTAAGGATTGTGTTTTCATTGACTTTTATTTACTGGAGTTTAGTTTAGTTCATAGGTTCATAGGTAGATACTAGGCTATCTGCTCTAGGGCATTTATAAGCCTAGCCAGAGTGTATTTGGCTTCCGCCTCCCTATTAGATTAGCCTACTGTGCCTCTGTAGAGTAGGTCACAGAAGGTACCCTTTTAAGATTAGTTTACTGTGCCTATGTCTAGCAGGGACACAGAAGATATCCCAGGGGTGAATTTGCGATTTCCCATCCATGCGTCCAGATTTCGCTTGAAGAGGGTCAGCGAGGGGCTATGTCTAACATGAATTGGGATTCTATTCCAGAGTGAGGGGAGCCTCTGGGAAATGAATCTGTCCCTCCAGCATGTCCTATTTATTTTTGTGCTGAGGTTTAGGTCCCTGGAGCGTGTAGCTCTAAGGGACTTGGATTTTTTGAGGTGGAGCATGTCCATTAATTTTGGGTTTGACATGGCTTTGTACGTCAGGCATAGATCACCTCTGAGTAGGCGGTAAGCAACTGAGTAGAGCTGGAGTTTCTTTAGTCGAGCTGCATAGGACATCTCTTTGTAGCCCATGATCCTCTTGGTGAGGTACTTTTGGGGTTTCTCCAGTTGCTGCAGGTGTCGGGTAAGGTACATCCCAAAAGGGGCATTGTATTCAATTATGGGCCTGATGAGTGACGAGTAGAGGGGCACAATGACCTCTCTTGATCTAGATGCAAACCCTTTTGTGATAAGGTGGGCTATATAGAAGGTCTTTCTAACCACTTTGGCAACGTGATTATCAAAGGAGAGATTACTATCTACGTTGGTCCCCAAATCTCTAATTACTTCCTCCGTACTTAATGGATTACCATCTATGTGGTAATTTGTGGGCACCTTGTTTTTCCCAAAGGGGATGACTATGCACTTTTTAGCATTTAGCTTGAGGACATGGCTCTGGCACCAAGCATCTGTCTCTGTGAGACCCTTTTGGAGGATGCTTGTGTCAGCTGGAGATTCGATTATGGCCCCCAGTTTGCAGTCATCTGTGAACTTTGTCAGCCATAATCCCTCCGTGTTAGCCTGAACCTCAGAGAAGTATATACCAAACAAGAGAGGTCCCAGAACTGAGCCCTGTGGGACGCCACTTGTAACTGGTTTGGATTCGGACATGGCACCTGCAATTCTGACCATATGGGTTCTATCTCTGAGCCAGTTTGCAACCCATCTTGTGATATAGGGGTTGATATTTAAGCTGGTAAACTTATTTATGATGCCCGAGTGGGGTATTGTGTCGAAGGCTATTGCGAGGTCCAGGTAGGCTGTTTGAACTACCTTGCCCTCATCTATGGCTTTGGTAACTGTTTCAAAGAAATCAACTAGGTTTAAGAGGCAAGATCTGCCCTTAACAAAGCCAAATTGGGTAGGGTCCAGTGTCTGGAGGCTCCCAATGTCTTTGTTTATGAGTTCCATGATAATACGCTCCATAGCTTTACAGACCAGACTAGTCAGGCTTATGGGGCAATAGTTTCTGGGGTCTGTTGTGGCACCACCTTTGTGGAGTGGGACCACTGTAGCTGTACGCCATTCTTTGGGTACATATCCTGTAGTAAGGCTAAGTTTGAACAGTGACTTAATGTGAGGGTTCAGTTCTTCTTGGAGCTTGTGTAAGACACAGCCTGGGACACCGTCCGATCCCATAGATGCTGTGTTTTTTGCTTTGGAGAGGGCAGCTTTCACCTGTGCATCTGTGATGTCAGGGAGGTTACATTCAGTTGGGATAGGCATTTGCACCTTTGTGGGGGAAGAGGGGGAGAAGTTTGCGCTGAATCTCTCTGCCAGGATGTTGGCTATGTCTGTAGGTTCGTTATATTTTGTACCGTTATGCAACAATTCAGAGCATATCTGGGAGTTTCCGCCCATGTTCCTGACATAACTAAAGAAGGCCTTGTGATTATCTTTAGTGTCTAGGGCAATTTGTCTTTCGAAACTGGCCTTTGATGATTTTATGAGGGATCGAAGTTTCTTGCTAATACTGATCAGAGATGCCTTCCCTTTTTGGGATTTTGCTTTGTCATGTAGTGGCTTCCTCCTTCTGTTGTATAGCTTATTTATGGCCGGGTCCACCAGACCGGTCTCCTGTTTTTGGAGGAGTGAGTCTTGGTTTTATTTGGGATAGCACGATGCATGCATTCCTGCAGGTGCTCATAGAATGCATTTGTACAGGATTCTGCGGATTGGGCTGTATTATCCTCTGGCCCAGGGGCTTTGAAGGATTCCACCTCAGTCTTGAGAAGTGCAAAGTTGGCTTTTGAGATATTCTTTACAGTGATTTCCTTGGCTGGGGGTGGGGACGGGATATGGATGTCCAGGGAAATTTGTTTATGGTCTGATCTTACCAATGAGGGGTTTACCTCTGGTGTGGAACATAGAGTCCCCATGTTGGTGATGACCAGGTCCAATATTTTGTTCCCTCTTGTGGGAGTGGTAACCAGTTGTTCCATTGCGTTAGAGTTTATAAATTCAAGGAACCGTTGGGCGAGGGTGTTTGGGCTTAAGTAGTTTTCCCAGTCAATGTTTGGGTAGTTGAAGTCACCCAATAACATAGTGTTTGGAGAGACCTTCATATTCTCCAGTGTTTTCAGGAATGCCAAGTGGGGTTCTTGTAATATGGAGGGTGTTCTGTAGCAGGCTACAAACTGAAAGGCAGTTTTGCCCTCTGTTAGTTGCACATGGATGGTTTCTGATGCTTTGTGCAGTGCCACTAACCTGGAGGTGTAGGTATCTTTGATGAATATAGATACTCCTTCTCCTTTTGTGCTTCGGTTTGAGTTTTGGGGCCGAAATGCATGGTATGAGTTATAACCTGGTAGTGCTGGGGTGCTCTCAGGAGCCTTGAGCCAGGTTTCTGTTACTGCAAAGACATCGATTTTCTCTATATACTGAGGAGAACCTTAAGTGCGTGCATCTTGAGGTTTAGACTTCTGGCATTGAGTAGCATTACCTTTAGTTTTTTTAACCTTGGGTTGTCTATGGAAATCTTCAAGTTTTGTACAGAAAATGGGTTGAATATGTTAAGTTCCTGTAGCATTATTTTTACTATCTGTGATATTAATTCTTCTACAAGTAGTTTCTAGTGCTGAGTTGTTTTATTGACTTTTGGCTTGTAGGTGCCCTTTTACACATATCAAGACACTGTTACCTATCTGTTCAGATCTGCAAAAGTGAAAGAAGTTATGTTACGCATTTCGGATCTTTAAACCATGTTTCACTCGTGCTACTGACATTAACATCCTCCAAGGAGAGGAAATCTGCTAAACCCATTTTGTTATTTGAGCCTTCTGACTCAGCAAAGCCACCATCACATCTGAATTTATATATTTTTTTGGAAATTGACGAGGGTAAAGACTATGGATGAAAAATTTTCTTCTCTGCTCTTGTATTTTCAAGGGATATGGAAGTGAAACTTAACTGGATACCACTCATCTTTCACTGGTTCTCTGATACTCTACCTTACATACTAATTGACTTTAAAATTTCATCTTGATAGTCTGGTGTTATTTGAGAAAATTAGACTTTTGCTAAGAAGTATGCTTCATCATGTTTCCTAGGATGTTCTACAATCACATCATATCCATGAGGGAAGACCTTCTTAGATTGTTCATGTGAAAAATTATTGTTGTGGTTACCCTTTAGTTTTATTTTAAATGTATTTTCCTAGTTGAAATGTCATTTTGGCCTTAGACAGGCATAATAATGCTACAGACTCCTTACAGAGTAATTGAGATGTGTGTTTTGTGAGTCACCAATTACTGAGGTATTTTTGAAGGTGCCAGGTTGCAATTTGTGCCATATAAGGTTTGGATTCAGGCTTGTTTCATATTTGTCTGCAGGTATTTTGTTTTTATGGGCTCTTTCCAGTGCCATGCTGTGACAGATGTCCATATCTGATTTACTCTGGTCACTTGGAGAGTTAATGTAATATATCTGAAGTTTTGTTTTTTTTGTTCTTAGGGCTTTTTGAGGTACACTTGAGATTTTGAAGGTCTGGTTTACAGATCCACTACATGTGTAGTGGTAGCTGTTTGTGTATAATCACAAAATAGTTCTGTTTTTTTTTTTTTTTTAACAAGAAACATCTTTATTAAATTATCATTTGTGACATACACAATCTTACACTTATATAAATGAAAATAAATCATAGTGGCACAATCTCAGTTGCAAACATTATACCTTACACACCGTGCCAACACAACTGTAGCTGCAAACATTATACATCACTTTTAATATATCCAGTCATTGTCAGTCAACCATTACATAGCTTATTCAGATCCTGCCTTCTTTTAAACATTCATGTATTAGTCCCACATTTCCCATTTTTTCCTGTGTAGTTTACGCCTACCCTTTTCTAAAGATCCCATTGTCTGTTGTTTTATCTCTATTACTATCTTTGTTACTTCTAGTAAAGTTGGTTTAGACTTTGATTTCCAGTTATTGCTTTTTTGGCAACCATCATAATTAGACTCGGCAAGGCCTTGCTATGTCTAGGCAATTCCAACTCGGTATCATAGCTCGAAAACATCATTTCCTTAGTCACTCTAATTTGCTTACCTCTCATCTCTGACAGAGCAGTCTGCTCTGCAGGGAATCTTTAAAGTCAGCCAACTGATTACACTCCCCAAAAATATGTTCCCCGTTACCTCTTTCTTCCCCATCACATCTCCAACATTTGTTGTATACCTGAGGAAGGATTCTTTGGAGCCTGCTTGGGGTATTAAAATATCTATGTAAACACTTCCCAGGCAAGGATCCCAAATCTTCTAGAATTTGTTGCATATTTGGGAGACATGCATATATCCAACAATTGTTCCTTTGTGAATTGCTTATCCAGTTTCTTTTCCCAACTCTTCCTAAACTCTTCTGATTGATTCTTTTAGTTTTCATGCAGTATTTTATATGCTGTACTAATTATTCATTTTTTAACAACAACTTCTTTTCTAGATTCTACTAAGAACTCTACCAGTGCTGGTCTTTTGTTTAGGACCCCCCTATTTCTTTCTCTTTGCATATACTCTAATAATCAGTCCTTGATATGGAAGGCAATCTCTAACCTGCAGTCCAAATAAGTTGTTGGCATTTTCACATTCTATTAAGTTTCCTCTCTAGTTATTTGCTCCCAATTCCTTGGTTCCTTTGCCCGTTTTCTCCAATGTACTCCCATCCTTTCTTGCCTATTGTCTGTATCCCTATTTGCAGTCACCCCTATCGGCAGAATCTCCTTTCTGCATTCCATTATTGGCTTATTTCTTAGAATACCTTCTGCTACTTTATGAATATAGTATACTGTATGAGTATTGTTGTTCTCCTTAAAGATTTGCATCCAAAATCCAAGTCTCTCCTTCTTGAATTGCCCCCACTGTTTCTTCATCATCTCTTTCCATTTTGAGTTATAGTTTTCTGCTTGTGCTATGTATAGGAGCCTTAACTGTGTTGCTGTGAATCCCTGTCTGCCCTGTTCTGTTGGAAGAATAAGCTTATCCCACTGGACTCTTACCTTCTTCCCCTCCCAGATAAAATCCTTTAGCTCTTTATTAATTACTATCCACAACTTCTATGGTTGATAAAATATGCCTGACCTGTATATAAGACTAGAGGGACTAAAAACATTTTAACTGCTTGTGTCTTACTATCAGTGTCCATATAACAGAGCTTCCATTTTCTCAGTGTTTGTATTATCTTTTGTTTGGTCTCTTCCCACATATCCTTAGCTGCCGCATCAATATCATTTTTAATTCATACTTCTAATTTCATTTTATCATGTCCCGTGTGATCTGGATATTGCTAAACCACTTTGTATGTGGGTACATAATTTACTGCTATTGCTTTTTTTTGGGCTCATTAATTTTGTATCCCAAAAAGGTTTGAAACTGTCAATATTTTCCACAGCACTGTGATGTCCCTTTCTGGTTTTATCAGGTATAAAAGAATGTAATCTGCAAATAGAGCCAGCTTCTCTTGACTACCATACCAATTATATCTTTGAATTTCTGAGTCACTTATTTTCTTTACCAGTGGTTCTAAATATAATGCAAATTACATAGTGGAAAGAGAGGACACCCCTGTCTGGTCCTCTGCTCAAGCAGAGATTATCAGAGAGGACCCACCCATTATAAATTTCACCTCAGATCCCTCCTATATCCTCCTAATCAACATTATAATTTTAACAGGGAATGCAAATGCTTCCCTTGCTCTGCTTATAAAATCCCAGCTTACGTTGTCAATTCTTTCTCTGTATCAAGACCAACCAGCAAGAGTGGTATTTTCTTACATTCTGCCTCCTTCTGGATCATCACTGTTTTGTTGATGTTGTGAAATGTTTTCCTCCCCTCCACAAAACCACACTGATCCATATCTATCAATTTTGCCATTCTTTTAGCCATTATAGACATAAGTACTTTATAATCATGGTTTAATATTGAAATAGGCCTGTATGAAGCTGGATCTTTGCCCTCTTTAGTTAGTGCAGCTACTACTGCTTTCATCCAAGGTGTTGGTACTTCCTCTCCTCTTAAATTACTGTTAAACAAAACCTTCCAAAACTTCCTCAGTTTTCTCTCTCCTAGGTTCCAAACTTCCACAGGAATGCCATCTAATCCTGAAGACTTTGCTGTAGATTGATTATACATCATCATTTTTTATCTCCTCCTATCCTATTAGTAATTGAGCCTCCTCTTTCTCTAGCCTTGGCATATTTCATTCTTCCATAAACATTTCCATTTTTACCTTTTCTTGATTTCCATATTTCTCTGCTTTATACAGAGTTTCATAGAATTTCCAAAATATTTCTAATACTTCTACAGGATCCCTTGTTATAGGCTCCCTAAGCTTGGTGACAGCCCTTTCTATTTTCTGTTGCCTGAGTCATTGCGCTAAAGGTTTTTGTGCTCTAGGGTTATTATAAAAAAAAAACAGTTGCTTAACAGCAATCTTTTAAAAGTCATGCATATTATCAAGCTAATCCCTTATTTTCAGTTTAGCATTTTGCAGTTGCTCCTCCTCTTGTTATGTGAGATTCTACATTTTTTTGCAGTACTTTAACACTTGTCAGTCCTTTTAAGTAATTCTCATTACAGTGGAGAGTTGATTATCCAAACTAATTGTGACCTAGGGTAGTTCGGATAATCAAACATACGACTGAACCAGATTAAAAAAACTTCTAAAAATGCTTTTGATGAACATTAAACAAGAAAAATAAAACATATTTACTGTAAACAGTACAGTGTATTATTGTAGTAAAATATTTATTTATCAAACTGTTTAGATAATCAAACATATAATTGAACCAGATAAAAAAAAAACTTCTAAAAATCTTTTTGATGTAAGTAAATAAGAAAAAAAAACTAAATGTACTGTAAGTACAAAATGGTACTTGTAGTAAAATATTTATTTGCCAAATTACAGCATGAGATACCAAACAGGACACAACTACATATAATCCACTATAAAAATAATCATGAATCATTTTCTGAACCAAATTCTATAGTCTTTTCTTGGCAGCTAAATTATGGATTTTCTTCAACAGTAGAAGTTGTGTAGGACAGCTTTCTTCTTCTTGCTGTTACCAGGACATTGCAGTTTATAATGGTATGAAAGCTTCTTCATGACTTGGTCCAGTTTTTCTGTTTTCTTCACCATCTTCATCATCGTTCACTGCCTTTTCTTCTTGCACAAATGACAAAATTTCGTGATCATTGTTTTCTAACTATATTTGTGCATCATCTTTGTCAATGTTGGAAAATCCTGGTATTTCCTAGACACATTTCATAGCTGAAAGGACGAACAGGAAGTCACTGATTGATTAAAAAAAAATCGAGACAGCATTTGTTCCTGTATAGGAACTTACAGAAGTACTTTGAGTTCTTAATTATTTATCTTTCCCCTGCTTCTTACCAGCTGCATACAGCAATTGTTTAGTTCCTGAAAAGTGTGGCTTGCAAGTCTCGAGGCCGAAACTGGGAATCATGAAGCTGGAGGTACCAGAAATCTTTGAGGAAGTTGCTGTCATGTTTTCAGATGAAGAATGGGAAATGCTGAATAAACAGGAGAAAGAACTACAACAGGAAGTGATGGTACAGAACTTTGAGAACATAATTTCCATAGGATGTCAAATTCCAGTGGAACACCTTTGGGTGTTTATCAGGAAAGATGAGACAGTTCTAGCTGATGACATTGAAGGAAGACTGGTGAAGAAAAAACAGTTCACAACATTACTGTTATCAACAGGAATGCAGATTTCACTGAGATACAGAGTCTGCAGCCATTCCATGGGAAACACCGTGATGCTGATCATGACAAAGCTCTCCCAGATAAGATGTTAATGGCAAGAAAAGGCAAAGTGAAGTTTGAAACCAGAAATGCTAACTATAGGAAAGGTAAAGTGAAGTTTGAAACAAGAAATGCTAACTATAAGGAAAGAAATTATAAGTGTATCAATAAAACTGAAATGCATCTGAAAGGTAATGGTGGCGAAAGGCTGTGCAGTCAGCTTGAAAGTAGCAGTCTGATGTTTCATAGTAGCAGCCAGTCTGATGAATTAATTCACAGTGAGATAAAACACTATAACTTGGCAACAAAAGAGCAAATATGCAACAGAAAAGCTATGTAACTGTGCCCCACATGACAAAGATTTTAAAGGTAAAAGAAGTCTGGAAGTACTTGAAGGTATTCGTACAAGACAGAAACCCTTTAAATGTACTACTTCTGACAAGGGCAATTTAGAGAAGTTAAGGAAGGAAAAACTCCACAACCGCATCAAACATGACACGGATTTTTCACATAAAAGTCTACCAGTACATCAAAGCATCAGCACTTGGCAGAAATCTTTCAAATGCAGTATATGTGAAAAGACTTTATCTGAATACAGCATGATACATCATGAGAAAATCCACACTGGACAAAAGCTATGAAAGGCATAATAATGTGGTGAGATTGTTACACTGGAGACTGTGCAAACATTATGGTATCGAAGTGCATGAAAAACACTGGAAACATGAGCCACAGAGAATCATAGAAAATGATGAAGTTTACATTACATGGGATCACCCAATACGAACAGTCCAAAAGACAGATGCTAGAAAACCGGATATAGTGGTCCAAGAAAAGAATACAGAAGTAGCATTGATCATTGAAATCGCCACACCTAGTGACTACAGAGTTTTGTGTACAGAGAGAGACAAAGTCATAAAATACCTCGATCTGCAGGCAGAAATGAGAGCCATGTGGAAGAAAGATATCCAGACAGTTCCAATAGTAGCAGGAGCAACTGGTCTTATAAAAAATAATTTACAATCATATTAAGATACATTACCAATTCATGTAACACCGTACGAATTGCAGGAGGAGTCATTACTGGGCACATTGCGGGTGCTGCAAAGAGCACTTTTGGCTAACATCAAAGAGTGAAACAATACTAATTTCATGAACTTTAATCGTACTTTGACTTAGGAATGGGGTCCATTCCCATCATAGTATTAGAAACCCAAAAGACTTTGAGAAATAAACGACAAAAGCTATGAAATGTGGAAAAAACATAAATATAGTTGCAAGTATAGTAAACGTCTGGAAGAGCCTTGTGTTGATCAAGAATTAATGCAGGAATAGTTAAGGAGAGGTGAATTCACATCAAGAAATGAAAAGTTAATATTGGCAGCCCAAGATAGTGGGCTACATACACCATGGTTTACAAAGTCCATTGAACATGTGGGAGAAACAGACATATGTAGGTTTTGTAAAACCGAATTGGAAACAGTTACACACATTGTTGCTTGCTGCGATGCACTAATTGAAGAGCAACTGTATACTGAAAGGCGTAATAATGTGGCGAGACTGTTACACTGGAGATTGTGCAAACATTATGGTATCCAAGTGGCTGAAAAACACTGGAAACATGAGCTACAAAGCATCATAGAAAATTATGAGGTTTATATCACATGGGATCACCCAATACCAACAGTTCAAAAGATAGATGCTAGAAAACCGGATATAATGGTCCAAGAAAAGAGGAAAAAAGTATCCTTGATTGAAATTGTCACACCCACTGGCTACAGTGTCTTGCATACAGAGAGACACAAAGTCATAAAATACCTGGATCTGCAGGTAGAAACAAGAGCAATGTGGAGGAAAGATACCCAGACAGTTCTGATAATAGTAGGAGCAATGGGTCTTATAAAAAAAATTTACAGTCATATTTAGGTATGTTATCAATCCATGTAACCCCATACGAACTGCAGAAGGAGTCATTGCTGGGCACAGTGCGGGTATTGCGAAGTGCACTTTTGACTGACATCAAAGAGTGAAACGATACTAATTTCATGAACTTTAATCCTACTTTGACTTAGGAATAGGGTCCATTCCTGTCATGGTATTAGAAACCCAAAAGTCTTGGAGAAATTAAAAACGGCAAAACACGAACAAATGCGAGTAAAACTCAGTAAGGAATACTTTAGAAAACTTAAATTAATCCTGAGAACAGCATTGACATCTAGGAAGAAGATCCAAGCTATAAATCAGTTTGCTCTTCCTGTCCTAACTTAGTTTTGGAGTGATTGGCCCCAAAAAGTGTTGGATAGATTGGATATTAAAACAAGAAGGATGCTTTATGCTCACCATATGATTTATAAAAATCAGTGTATACCAAGATTATATATTCCCCGTTTCGAAGGAGGATGGGCCTCCTTGAAATTGATTACATGTATAGATCTGCAATCGTTGGACAAAGCACATATCTACTGACCTCACAAGATCCAATTGTAGTGAAAGTTTTGAAACATGAGGAAAGTAAATCTAAGATGACATCTATGCTTAATCTAGCAGAAGCATATCGACGTCAAGCAGGAATGGATATCAAACCAGAAGTGGACAAAAATCGGCCAGCAACTGAATGTGCCAAAAAACAAAAGAATATAAGGTGCAGGACCAGATGAGAAGGCAAGAAATGTGGATAAAACATAAATATAGTTCCAAGGAAAGAAAACTTCTGGAAGAGCCTCATGTTGATCAAGAACGAACGCAGGAATGGTTGAGGAGAGGCGAGTTAAAACCAAGAATTGAAAGGTTAATATTGGCAGTCCAAGAGATTGGGCTACGTACACGCTGGTTTACGAAGTCCATTGAACATGTGGGAGAAACAGACAAATGTAGGTTTTGTGGAACTGAATTGGAAACAGTCACACACCTTGTTGCTGGTTGCAACACACTAATGGCAGAAGGACTGTGTACTGAATGGCATAATAATGTGGTGAGACTGTTGCACTGAGGAGTGTGCAAATATCATGGTATCGAAGTGGCTGAAAAACACTGGAAACATGAGCTACAAAGCATCATAGAAAATTATGAGGTTTATATCACATGGGATCATCCATTAACAACAGTTCAAAATATAGATGCTAGAAAACCTGATATAGTGGTCCAAGAAAAGAGGACAAAAGTAGCATTGATCATTGTAATTGCCACACCCAGTGACTACAGTGTCTTGCGTACAGAGAGACACAAAGTCATAAAATACCAGGATCTGCAAGCAGAAATGACAGCCATGTGGAAGAAAGAGACCCAGACAGTTCCAGTAGTAGTAGGAGCAACGGGTCTTACAAAAAAGAATTTACAATCGTATTTAGATATGTTACCAATCCATGTAACCCTATATGAATTGCAGGAGTCGTCATTACTGGGCACATTGCGGGTGGTGCAAAGAGCACTACTGGCTGACATCAAAGAGTGAAACAATACTAATTTCGTGAACTTTAATCATACTCTGACTTAGAAATGGGGTCCATTCCTGTCATGGTACTGGAAACCCAAAGACTTGGAGAAATTAAAAAGAATAAACACTATAAATGCAACTTTTGTGATAAGAGTTTTAAACGTAAATACAGAATGATGTGTCATGAGAATATCCTCACTGGGCAGTCCTGATGGAGAGATGAAAAGTCAGCAAGCAAAGGAGAGTAGTAGTGCTGAAACTGAATTCATCCTCAAGTCTTGGTGAGTACCTTCGCGAGGTGGACCTTGTTTTTCACAAAATCTCACCAAGGCGACACTGATGTATAGACTTTATTTATATATTGTATATCATGGACAGAAATAAATCAAAAATAAAAAAGATAGCTGGGTGCACAAGACCCAGGATAAAAAAGTGTCCAATCCTGGTAGGCGCACTGGTGCCAGGACTGGAAAAAATGACAGTGTAGAATTCTCAAAATACGGAAACATTCCTACAATGGGGCCAGGCCAGGTTCAGGAGGAGGATGGCCTCCCTGTTGTAGAAAGAAGTAGCAGTCCACAAAAATTACAATAAATGAACTGGCCAAAGAAGAGCTATAAAGAGGATAGAGTGGACTGTTGAGGATAAGAAAGAAATTATGTATTGTCACTGTTATGTAAGAAGCCCAGAATTTCCAGACACAAGATATACAAAATGGTTAAGAGAGAAATTAGAGGAAAGAAAAATACTTTCACAGGAAAAACTGTGAGAGGCTTCAAATAAAAATTTGTGTTCATTAATACAACAGATTTTTGAAAAACAGTATATAGATCAAGGAATTTTGATCTCTTTGGAAAAAGAAGAATCTGAGGAAGTGAGAAAATATAAACAACAAAACCTAGAGATGTTTGAAAAATATAAAAAAGAAATATGGACATGGGAAAGAAAGCGAGATTTGATGTGGTGCAGTATTTATGTAAAGGAGAAAGCCAAGTTAACTAATATAGAGAAGGCAGTCTCAAAGATATTTGAAGAGAAATACAGGCAAAGGCATCCAGATAATGGAACATTTCACAATAAAAAGATTAATAGCACAAAGATGTAATGTAGAAACGACAATTAGTAAAGCAGAAGTTAAAGAAATAGAGGTTGAAGTTATGGAGTGCCTGCGAAGTGAAGGATTTAATGTCGAAGGTCTAAAACAGACTACATCACAGCATGATGGAGAGAGTCCCCAAAATAAGGAAAAGCAAGAAGATCAGGAGACATGTGAAGAAGAAATATGGACAGGGGAAAGGAAAAGAGATTTAATATGGTGGGAGGTTGGCCTAATGGTTAAGGTGTTTGCCTTACAGACACAAGGTGCAGGGTTCAATTCTCACAAGAGAGATTTGGCTAGGCTTAAAATGGCCCACAAAGGCAGATAGCCTAGTACTAATCTATGAACCTACGGTGTAATATTTATGCAAAGGGGAAAGCAAAACTAACCAATACAAAAAGAGCAGCACCAAAGATATTTGAAGAAAAATATATGGAAAGGAATCTGGGTATGGAAAACTTTACAATACAAAAAATTAGAAGACTAAGAAGAAAAGTAGAAAAAGATATTAGTAATGGAGAAGTCAAAGAAATAGAAATTGAGGTTATGGAACAGCTGCAATGAGATGATTCAGTATAGTAAATTGAATACAGAAAGCACCACAACAGGATAGGGCAATGCATATCCAAATTAAGGGGAAACCAGTGGAACAGGAAGCTACTGGTCAGGTGCCATATCAAGATATTTTGGAGGCTTCCACAGGAAACCAGTATAAATGTTCATTTGAAGCTACACAGTAGGGAAAGGAACAGGAAACTGTGGAAACTCTGATACAGTCAATGTTGAGGAGTGATAGGCCAGTGAGTTCCCATATGACAAAACAACAAATGACTCAGGGTGAAATTGAAGAGAATGTGCCACAGGAAGATGCTATAGAACTTTCTATAGAATGCCTGCAGGAAACAGAAAACAAGGGATGTGCCATCAGTGTCTAAGAAAATGAGTTAAGAGAAGAGTTGCTTAATTTAATAGACAGACAGATATATCAAGATCAGTGAGAGAAGTAGACTGCAGAAGGTTAATAAAACCCCAGAAGTCAGAAGCTTGATAAAACAAATGAACACAGTAATTAGGACGGTCTATAGAGATCCATGCGATATAACAGAAATAAACAGAATGTATAACTGTGCTGCTAAATTAATAACTGATAAAGTTCTACCACAGGAGCACATGGTATCGAGGGAAAAGAGGGGGCAAAAGCAAATACCATCATGAAAATATCGAATAGAGAAAACTATAAAGTAGCTAAGACAAGAAGTGTCATTGTTAGAAGGTTATAGAAGACGGAATAGTGTAACAAAAATACTTAGAACGATAGATGCGATAAAAGCAATGTGTAGTATTAGAACAGGCCAGGATCTATTATGCACTATTGGAGATAACAAACTAAAAATTTCAAAACAGGTGGAAAGACTTAGAAGATACAAAGCTAAATATAAGGGAAAAGCACAAAATAAGCAATTTATTGATGACCCAAAAAAGTTTTATAGAGAATTTGGAAATAAGGTAAAAGGAACTGAAAGACCACCAAAAAAAAAAGAGGAAGTAGATACATTTTGGAAAAGTATCTATGAAGATCCTGTGGAGCATAACAAGAATGCTAAATGGACAGAAAAAGTAAAAGAAAGAATAAGAAGTTTAAAGATACAGGATATGAAATGAGATGAAATAACAGCTAGAGAGATTGAAACAAAGTTGAAAAAAGCTTCTAACTGTAAAACCCCAGGCCCAGATGCTGTACCTAACTTTTGGCTTAAAGTATAAACTTCTTTGCACAAGGATTTAGCCATGAGTAAGAACTATTTATATGCATACCCCGAACACACACCGCACTGGTTAACAGGAAAAACAGTGCTGTTACTTAAGCGTGAACCTGCAAGCTACCCTAAAAATTATAGGCCAACAACTTGTCTTCCAAAAACGTATGAACTATACACGGGAATTGACGCCGACAGAGTTTATAGTCATTTAGAAGAAAACTCAGTTATGGCAGTAGAGCAAAAGGGCAATAAAAGAAAGTCATATGGAACAAAGGATCATATGTTGTTAAACAAAGTTATAGTAGTGAACTGTAAGAAGGGGAAGAATCTAAGTATGGCATGGAGCAACTACAAAAAAGCATTTGATGGTATCCCACATTCATGGATAAGAGTGCTTAAAAATGTATAAGATGCACACCCTACACTGATTGACTACATTACAGTAACCATGAAACAGTGGCAGACCACTTTGCAATTAAGCCATGATAAAGGACAGATTATTATCCCAGGGATAAAAATTCAAAGGGGGTATTCCAGGGTGACTCTTTGTCACCATTACTGTTCTGCCTTGCCATTAGTCAATTAATCTGTTTACTTAACAGCTTTGACCATGGCTACAATCTGGCTCATAGAAAACAACAAAGCCTAATGACTTCTCATCTTCTCTGTCGATGATTTAAAACTGTATAGCTCATCAGATGAGGAATTGAAAGCACAGCTACAGGTTGTCAAAACTTTTTCAGATGATATTGGAATATCATTTGGTCTTGATAAATGTGGAAAAGCAACCTTTAAAAAGGGAAAATTGCAGCACCAGGAAAACATCAGTTTGGGACAAGAATGTGATATAAAAGAACTTGAGCAAGCAGGAGTGTATAAATACTTGGGAATTGATGAAGGATCAGCAGTAAAGCATGAACACATGCGAATAAAACTCAGTAAGGAGTACTTTAGAAGACTTAAATTAATCTTGAAAACAGTATTAACATCTAGGAACAAGATCCAAGCTATAAATCAATTTGCTCTTCTTGTCCTAACATAGTTTTGGAGTGATTGGCCCCAAAAAGTGTTGGATAGACTGGATATTAAAACAGGAAGGATGCTTCATGCTCAACAAATGATTTATAAATATCAGTGTATACCAAGATTATGTATTCCCTGTTCCGAAGGTGGGATGGGCCTCCTTGAAATTGATTACATGTATAGATCTGCAATCGTGGGACTCCACAAATATCTACTGACCTCACAAGATCCAAATGTAGTGAAAGTTTTAAAACATGAGGAGAATAAATCTAAGATGTTGTCTCTGCTTAATTTAGCAGAAGCATATCGACGTCAAGGAAGAATGGAAATCAAACCAGAAGTAGATAAAAACAAGGCAGCAAGTGAATGTGCTAAAAACAAAAGAAAGAATATAAGGTGAAGGACCAGATGAGAAGGCAAGAAATGTGGAAAAAACATAAATATAGTTGCAAGTATAGAAAACTTCTGGAAGAGCCTCATGTTGATCAAGAACAAATGCAAAAATGGTTAAGGAGTGGTGAATTCACATCAAGAAATGAAAGGGTAATATTGGCAGCCCAAGACAGTGGGCTATGTACACACTGGTTTACAAAGTCCATTGAACATGTGGGAGAAACAGACATATGTAGGTTTTGTAAAACTGAATTAGAAACAGTCACACACCTTGTTGCTGGTTGCGACGCACTAATGGCAGAGTGAATGTATACTGAAAGGCATAATAATGTGGCGAGATTGTTACACTAGAGATTGTGCAAATATTATAGTATCGAAGTGGCTGAAAAATACTGGAAACATGACCCACAAAGAATCATAGAAAATTATGTTTATATCACATGGGATCACCCAATACCAACAGTTCAAAAGATAGATGCTAGAAAAACGGATATAGTGGACCAAGAAAAGATGACAAAAGTAGCATTGATCATTGAAATCGCCACACCCAGTGACTACAGTGTTTTGCGTACAGAGAGAGACAAAGTCATAAAATACCTTGTTCTGCAGGCAGAAACGAGAGCCATGTGGAAGCAAGATACCCAGACAGTTCCAGTAGTAGGAGCAACTGGTCTTATAAAAAGGAATTTACAAGCGTATTTAGATATGTTACCAATTCATGTAACACCGTATGAACTGCAGAAGGAGACATTACTGGGCACATTGCGAGTGCTGCAAAGAGCACTTTTGGCTAACATCAAAGAGTGAAACAATACTAACTTCATGAACTTTAATCGTACTTTGACTTAGGAATGGGGTCCATTCCCGTCATGGTATTAGAAACCCAAAAGACTTGGAGAAATTAAAAACGTCAGAAAAACTCAATTATGGCAGTAGAACAAAAGGGCAATAAAAGAAAGTCATATGGAACAAAGGATAATTTGTTGTTAATTAAAGTTATAATGGAGAACTGCAAAAAGGGGAAGAATCTAAGTATGGCATGGATTGACTATAAAAAAAATTTGATGATATCCCAAATTCATGGATAAAAGAGTGCTTAAAAATGTATAAGATACACCCTACACTAATTGACTACATTACAGTAACTATGAAACAATGGCAGACCACTTTGCAATTAAGCCATGGTAAAGGACAGATTATTATCCCAGGGATAAAAATTCAAAGGGGGATATTCCAGGGTGACTCTGTCACCGTTGCTTTTCTGTCTTGCCAGTAATCCATTAAGCTGTTTACTTAACAGTTTAGGCCATGGCTACAATTTGGCTCCTACAAAACAACAAAGTCTAATGACTTCTCATCTTCTCTTTGTTGATAATTTAAAACTGTATAGCTCATCAGATGAGGAATTGAAAGCACAGCTGCAGGTTGTCAAAACTTTTTCAGATGATATTGGAATGTCATTTGGTCTTGATAAATGTGCAAAAGCAACCTTTAAAAAAGGAAAACTGCAGCACTAGGAAAACATCAGTTTTGGACAAGAATGTGATATAAAAGAACTTGAGCAAGCGGGGAGTGTACAAGTACTTGGGAATTGATGAAGGATCGGCAATAAAGCATGAACAAATGTGAATAAAACTCAGTGTGGGCTACTTTAGAATAGTGGTCTCCAACCTTTTTTGCACCATGGACACCCGGTATCAATGCAAGACAATTGTCCATGGACCAGCCATCTCGTGGCATGCATAATAAAGTAGATATTTATTTATTTGACATTTGTTTAACGAGGAGGCCAGATCCGGGAGAAAAGCTCCAAAGTACAATAAAAAGACACTTGGTAATAATGACCAAAAAAAAAAAAAAGTGTACATTCTGCTTAACAGCGTAATACTGATCTGCTATGGTTGAGAGGTAAGTAAACCTAATGGCAACGTTACTGATTTTATATTTATTAGAGCAATACTTAAAATCTGTCCCTATTATTTGGCTGTGTCCAGCATACCTCTCAACTGTACAGATTTTCACAGAATGTCCAGATTTTTGCCTCATATTTTTGGTCTTTTTCCCATAAAATTGTTGTTTTCTGGCAAATCGCTGACAGTTGAGTTTCATACTTCATACCCTTCAGAAAATTCATGCTAATGCAACACATTTATTTCTATCAACTTTCGAAGTTTGTAAGAGCAGTACTTAAAAGGGTTCCTATTTTGGACCTTTGTCCTCCCATTATTTTTGGGTTTGTCCAGATTTCTTGATCTAAGTAAGAGGCTGAGAGATATTCATACCTCTCAACTGTACAGATTTTTACAGAATGTCCAAATTTTTCCCTCTGAGTTTTGGTCTGTTCCTCATAATTTTTGTGATTTTCTGGTAAATCACTGGGATGATCTGAAGACTGAAGTCACTAAATAATGATATACATTTGTATTTCAGACCTCATATCCTTCAGAAAAATGGATGATAAAGACAAATTCTGTTATTCTAGCAACTTTCTATGGTTACAAGAGCAATATTTAAAATCTGTCCCTATTTGTCCCCCCATTCTGTTAGGCTTTGTCCAGATATTTTGCACTACTAAGAGGTTGAAAGGGTGTGTGTGTGTGTGTGTGTGTGTGTGTGAGAGAGTGAAGAGTGATCGCTGGCAGCAGCAGCACTGAGGTTTGTGTACCTTTCATCCATACACCACGCACAGAGGCTCTTTTGCATTCATGCACGCATTCACTCACACACATCGCTCTCACTCTTTTCCCACCTCTCACATGCAGTCACTCCCTCTTTCATACCTGCATTCAGTCTTACTCTCTTCCGATCAAACACACAGTCACTTCCTCATTCATACCTGCATTCATTCACACATCAGTGTCACACCCACATGCCACACACCCACTTACGCATTCATTCATACATCGCTCTCACTCTCCCGATCCCACCCATACACACATACAGTCACTTCCTCATTCATGCCTGCATTCATTCACACATCGCTCTAACTCTTTCAATCTCACACACACACACACACATTATTTTGCTTTCATGCACACATTCACTCGCACACGCAGGCAGACACATAAACACACTCATACAGGCATTCACTTACTTACCTGACAGCCTGGTACCAAATGCTCCACGACCCAGCACCGGTCCACGGCCCGGTGGTTGGGAACCGCTGCTTTAAAAGACTTAAATTGATCCTGAGAACAGCATTGACATCCAGGAAAAAGATCCAAGCTATAAATCAATTTGCTATTCATTTCCTAACTTACAGTTTTGGAGTGATTGACTGGCCCCAAAAGGTGTTGGATAGATTGGATGTTAAAACAAGAAGGATGCTTCATGCTCACCAAATGATTTATAAAAATCAGTGTATACCATGATTATATATTACCCATTCCGAAGGAGGGATGGGCTTCCTTGAAATTGATTGCATGTATAGATCTGCAATCATGGGACTCCACACATATCTTCTGACCTCACAAGATCCAAGTGTAGTGAAAGTTTTGAAACATGAGGAGAATAAATCTAAGATGACATCTCTGCTTAATCTAGCAGAAGCATATCGACGTCAAGCAGGAATGGAAATCAAACCAGAAGTGGATAAAAATCAGGCAGCAACTGAATGTGCTAAAAACAAAAGAAAGAATACAAGGTGAAGGACCAGATGAGAAGGCAAGAAATGTGGAAAAAACATAAATATAGTTGCAAGTATAGAAAACTTCTGGAAGAGCCTCATGTTGATCAAGAATGAACGCAGGAATGGTTGAGGAGAGGCAAGTTCAACCCAAGAAATGAAAGGTTAATACTGGCAGCC
>NC_056742.1:278907272-278922605 GCF_019279795.1 Protopterus annectens | reverse complement strand
GGAAAAGAAAGTAGCACTTTCCACTCAGAAAAACAACACTTTCAATACAGATCAGAAGCCAGCAAATATGATCTTAAATCAATCAAGCAAAAACAATTAGAATACCACAGAATTTTGGAAAGAAGTGCCAAAAATATACTTATCAATTTATATTTTGAGTTGTTTCAGTAGCACTCTCAGTCAGAACTCAATTAGATTCAAGCAATGAATGCAGAGGTAACAAACAGGGAATCTTAATTATACTAGCAAACCTTGAGACAATCAGATAAAACACACAAGTTGGTTGGCCAGTATTTAACAGAGCGGAATTAAGGGTGGGGTAAAAATAGCACTTTCCACTCAGAAAAATAACACTTTCAACAAAGATCAGAAGCCAGCAAATATGATCTTAAATCAATCAAGCAAAAGCAATTAGAATACTGCAGACCTTTGGAAAGACGTGTCAAAAATATACTTAATTTATATTTTGAGTTTTTCTGTAGCACTCTCAGTCAGAACTCAATTGGATTCAAGTAATGAATGCAGAGGTAACAAACAGGGAATCTTAATTATCCTAGTAAGCCCTGAGACAATCAGATAAAACACACAAGTTGTTTGGCCAGTATTTAACAGAGCAGGATTAAGGGTGGGGGAAAAATAGCACTTGCCACTCAGAAAAATAACACTTTCAACACAGATCAGAAGCCTGCATATATGATCTTAAATCAATCAAGCAAAAGCAATTATTATACTGTCGAACTTTGGAAAGAAGTGAAAAATATAGTTATCAATTTATATTTTGAGTTTTTCAGTAGCACTCTCAGTCAGAACTCAATTAGATTCAAGCAATGAATGCAGAGGAAACAAACAGGGAATCTTAATTGTACTAGCAAGCCCTGAGACAATCATATAAACACTGAAGTTATTTGGCCAGTATTTGACAGAGTAGGATTAAGGGTGGGGGAAAAATAGCACTTTTCCCTCAGAAAAATAACACTTTCCACATAGATCAGAAGCCAGGAAATATGATCTTAAATCAATCAAGCAAAAACAATTAGAATACTGTAGAATTTGGAAAGAAGTGCCAAAAATATACTTATCAGTTTATATTTTGAGTTGTTTCAGTAGCACTCTCAGTCAGAACTCAATTAGATTCAAGCAATGAATGCAGAGGTAACAAACAGGGAATCTTAATTGTACTAGCAAGCCTTGAGACAATCATATAAAACACACAAGATATTTTGAGTTTTTCAGTAGCACTCTCAGTCAGAACTCAATTAGATTCAAGCAATGAATGCAGAGGTAACAAACAGGGAATCTCAATTGTACTAGCAAGCCCTGAGACAATCATATAAAACACACAAGTTGTTTGGCCCGGTGTTTAACAGGCAGGATTGAGGGTGGGAAAAATGGCACTTTCCCGCTCAAGAAAGCCGCACTTTCAACAGAGATCAGAAGCCAGCAAATATGATCTTAAATCAATCAATCAAAACCAGTTAGAATACTGTAGAACTTTAGAAAGAAGTGGCAAAAATATACCTATCAATTTAAATATTGAGTTGTTTCCGTAGCACTCTCAGTCAGAACTCAATTAGATTCAAGCAATGAATGCAGAGGTAACAAACAGGGAATCTTAATTATACTAGCAAACATTGAGACAATCAGATAAAACACACAAGTTGGTTGGCCAGAATTTAACAGAGCGGAATTAAGGGTGGGGTAAAAATACCACTTTCCACTCAGAAAAATAACACTTTCAACAAAGATCAGGAAATAGCAAATGAATCTTCAAATCAATCAAACAAAAACAATTGAATACTGCAGACCTTTGGAAAAGGCAGTGTCAAAAAATATGTAATTTATATTTTGAGAGTTTTTTCTTAGCACTCTCCAGTCAGAACTCAATTGGATTCAGTAATGGTACAGAGGTAACAAACAGGGAATCTTAATTATCCTAGTAAGCCCTGGAACAATCAGATAAAACACACAAGTTGTTTGGCCAGTGTTTAACAGAGCAGGATTAAGGGTGGGGGAAAAATTTCACTTGCCACTTAGAAAAATAACACTTTCTGCACAGATCAGAAGCCAGCAGATATGATCCTAAATCAATCAAGCAAAAGCAATTATTATACTTTCGAACTTTGGAAAGAAGTGAAAAAATATAGTTATCTATTTATATTTTGAGTTTTTCAGTAGCACTCTCAGTCAGAACTCAATTATATTCAAGCAATGAATGCAGAGGTAACAAACAGAGAGTCTTAATTATTAGTAAAGACAACAAAAAACAAATTGTTGGCCAGTTTTTAAAAGGAGGATTAAGGTGGGAAAATAGCACTTTCCACTCAAAAAAATTTAAACTTTCAAAAGATCAGAAGCACAAAAGAATCTTAAATAATCAAGCAACTTAGAAATCAATTTTAAAAATTCAAAATTATTTTATATTTGAGTTTTTCAAGCACTCTCAGTCAGAACTCAAGGATTAAGAATAATGCAGAGGTAACAAACGGGAATCTTAATTATCTGAAACCTTAGACAATCAGACAAAAACACACATGTTGTTTGCCCACTATTTAACAGAGCAGGATTAAGGGTGGGGGAAAATAGCACTTTCCTCTCATTAAAATAACACTTTTAACACAGATCAGAAGCAAGCAAATATGATCTTAAATCAATCAAGCAAAACAATTACAATATTGTAGAACTTTCGAAAGAAGTGTAAAAAAATACTTAAGTTTAATTTGAGTTTTTCAGTAGCACTTCAGTCAGAACTCAATTGATTTGAATAAAGCAATGAATTGCAGAGGAGAAACAAAAAAATTTAATTTACTAGAAACCCGAACAATAAATAAAAAAAAAGTTTTGGCCAGTATTTAACAAGCAATTAAGGGTTGGAAAAAGAAAATTACTTACTCAGAAAATAAATTTCAGCACAATCAGAACCAATTGATCCAAATAATCAAGAAAAAGAATTAAATACTGAAAACTTGGAAAAAGGGAAAAATAATTATCTTTAATTTTGAGTTTTTCAGTAGCACTCTCAGTCAGAACTCAATTAGATTCAAGCAATGAATGCAGAGGTAACAAACAGGAATTTTAATTACTAGTAAGCCCTGAGACAATCAAAAAAACACACAAGTTGTTTGGCCAGTATTTAACAGAGCAGGATTAAGGGTGGGGAAAATAGCACTTTCACTCAGAAAAATAACACTTTCAACAGATCAGAAGCCAGCAAATATGATCTTAAATCAATCAAGAAAAAAAATTAGAATACTGTAGAATTTGAAAGAAGTCCAAAATATACTATAATTTATTTTTGAGTTGTTTCAGTCACTCTCAGTCAAAATCAATTAGTTAAGAAAATGAGAGGTAACAAACAGGGAATCTTAATTATACTAGAAACCTTGAGACAATCAATAAAACACACAAGTTGTTTGGCCAGTATTTAACAGAGGGGATTAAGGTGGGGAAAATACATTTTCCCAATAGAAAAAAACACTTTCACACAGATCAGAAGCCAGCAAATATGATCTTAAATCAATCAAGCAAAACAATTAGAATACTGTAAAATTTTGGGAAAAAAGTGCAAAAATATACTTAAAATTTAATTTTGAGTTTTCAGTAGCACTCTCAGTCAGAACTCAATTAGATTCAAGAAATGAATGCAGAGTAACAAACAGGAATCTTATATCAGCAAGCCCTGAACAATCATAAAACACACAAGTTTTTGGCCAGTTTTAACAGAGCAGGATTAAGGGGGGGGAAAAAAATCACTTTCCATTTAGAAAAATAACACTTTCAACAGATCAGAACCAGCAATATGACCCTAAATCAATCAAGCAAAAGCAATTAGAATATTTAGAACTTTGGAAAAAGTGCAAAATATACTTATCAATTTATATTTTGAGTTTTCAGTAGCACTCTCAGTCAAATAAATTTGTTTCAAGCAATGAATGCAGAGTAACAAACAGGAATTTTAAATTATATATAACCTTGAGACAATCATATAAAACACACAAGTTGTTTGGCCAGTATTTAACAGAGCAGGATTAAGGGTGGGGAAAATAGCACTTTAAATCAGAAAAATAACACTTTCAAACAGATCAGAAGCCAGCAAATATGATCTTAAATAAATCAAGCAAAAACATTAGAATACGTAGAACTTTGGAAAGAAGTGCCAAAATATACTAATTTATATTTGGTTGTTTCAGTAGCACTCTCAGTCAGAACTTAATAAGATTCAAGCAATGAATGCAGAGGTAACAAACAGGGAATCTTAATTATACTAAAACCTTGAGACAATCGATAAAAACAAGTTGTTGGGCCAGTATTTATCTGAGCAGGATTAAGGGTGGGGAAAAAATAGCACTTTCCACTCAAAAAAATAACACTTTCAAAACAGATCAGAAGCCAGCAAATATGATCTTTAATCAATCAAGCAACAGCAATTAGAATACTGTAAAACTTTGAAAAGAAGTGCTAAAAAATATACTTATCAATTTATATCTTGAGTTGTTTCAGTAGCGCACTCAATCAGAACTTAATTAGATTCAAGCAATGAACGCAGCGGTAACAAACAGGGAATCTTAAATTTAAATAGCAAGCCTGAGACAATCAATAAAAACACAAGTTTTTGGCCAGTATTTAACAGAGCAGGATTAAGGGTGGGAAAATAGCACTTTCCACTCAGAAAAATAAACTTTCCAAAAAGATCAGAAGCCAGAAAATATGATCCTAAATCAATCAAGCAAAAACAATTAAATACTCAAATTTGGAAAGAAGTGCCAAAATATATTATAAATTAATTTGAGTTGTTTCAGTAGCACTCTCAGTCAGAACTCATTAGATTCAAGAATGAATGCAGAGTAACAAACAGGGAATCTTAATTGTACTAGCAAGCCCTGAGACAATCATATAAAACACACAAGTTATTTGTCCAGTATTTAACAGAGCAGGATTAAGGGTGGGGGAAAAATAACACTTTCCACTCAGAAAAATAACACTTTCAGCACAGATCAGAAGCCAGTAAATATGATCCTAAATCAATCAAGCAAAAGCAATTAGAATACTGTAGAACTTTGGAAATAAGTGTCAAAAATATACTTATCAATTTATATTTTGAGTTTTTCAGTAGCACTCTCAGTCATAACTCAGTTAGATAAAAGGAATGAATGCAGAGGTAACAAACAGGGAATCTTAGTTATACTAGTAAACCCTGAGACAATCATATAAAACACACAAGTTGTTTGGCCAGTATTTAACAGAGCAGGATTAAGGGTGGAGGAAAAATAACACTTTCAACTCAGAAAAATAACACTTTCAACACAGATCAGAAGCCAGCAAATATGATCTTAAATCAATCAAGCAAAAGCATTTAGAATACTGTAGAACTTTAGAAAGAAGTGGCAAAAATATACTTATCAATTTATATTTTGAGTTGTTTCCGTAGCACTCTCAGTCAGAACTCAATTGGATTCAAGTAATGAATGCAGAGGTAAACAGGGAATCTTAATTATCCTAATTAGCCCTGAGACAATCAGATAAAACACACAAGTTGTTTGGCCAGTATTTAATAGAGCAAGATTAAGGGTGGGGGAAAAATAGCACTTGCCACTCAGAAAAATAACACTTTCAGCACAGATCAGAAGCCAGCAAATATGATCCTAAATCAATCAAGCAAAAGCAATTATTATATTGTCGAACTTTGGAAAGAAGTGAAAAAAAATATAGTTATCTATTTATATTTTGAGTTTTTCAGTAGCACTCTCAGTCAGAACTCAATTAGATTCAAGCAATGAATGCAGAGGTAACAAACAGGGAATCTTAATTATCCTAGTAAGCCCTGAGACAATCAGATAAAACACACAAGTTGTTTGGCCAGTATTTAACAGAGCAGGATTAAGGGTGGGGGAAAATAGCACTTTCCACTCAGAAAAATAACACTTTCAGCACAGATCAGAAGCCAGCAAATATAATCCTAAATCAATCAAGCAAAAGCAATTAGAATACTGTAGAACTTTGGAAACAAGTGTCAAAAATATACTTATCAATTTATATTTTGAGTTTTTCAGTAGCACTCTCAGTCAGAACTCAATTAGATTCAAGCAATGAATGCAGAGGTAACAAACAAGGAATCTTAGTTATATAGCAAGCCCTGAGACAATCATATAAAACACACAAGTTGTTTGGCCAGTATTTAACAGAGCAGGATTAAGGGTGGGGGAAAATAGCACTTTCCACTCAGAAAAATAACACTTTCAATACAGATCAGAAGCCAGCAAATATGATCTTAAATCAATCAAGCAAAAACAATTAGAATACTACAGAATTTTGGAAAGAAGTGCCAAAAATATACTTATCAATTTATATTTTGAGTTGTTTCAGTAGCACTCTCAGTCAGAACTCAATTAGATTCAAGCAATGAATGCAGAGGTAACAAACAGGGAATCTTAATTATACTAGTAAGCCTTGAGACAATCTGATAAAACACACAAGTTGTTTGGCCAGTATTTAACAGAGTAGGATTAATGGTGGGGGAAAATAGCACTTTCCAATAAGAAAAATAACACTTTCAACACAGATCAGAAGCCAGCAAATATGATCTTAAATCACTCGCCGATTTAGATTTAATGGAAAACAATTATCAGAATAATTGTTGTAGAGTCCGAGATTTAATATCAAAATATCAGATAAAAGGAATTAATTATTTTAATTGAGTCAAAAAAACCCAAATTTTTGGTTTTAAACAGAAAGATAAGTTGGGAAAAATTATAAAAAATTTAGACATCAGAACAATTATTAACATAAAAAAAGAATATTAACTTGGAAATCAAAAAAACTTTTTTGATTTCAGAGCATTAGGTAATAGATTCAAGAATAACAAACAAAGGATCAACCAGAATAAAATTAAAACAAGGTTTGGCCATATTTAAAATTGGGTGGGTAGCACTTCATCAGAAAATAATTCAAAGATCAGAGAAAAGATCTTAAATCATAAGCAAAAAATAAACTGTGTTTGGAAGATAAAAAATTAAATTTAATTTATTTCATAGATCATCAGACAATAGACAGCAATGATCAATAACAAAGGGAATTATTTCTAGAACTTAAAATAAAAAATTTTGATATTGAGTTAAGGGAAATAATTATAAAAAATTTTAAAAACAGAACAATAAAACCTACAAAAAAAAGTTTGGGAAAAAAAATTATGAAATCATTCACAGAAAACCCAATAATCAACAAATAATTAAAAAAAAAATCAAATTAAAATTAAAAATTTTTAGTTTAGACTTAGTGAAATAACAAAAATAATTAAACAAACCTAGTTAAAAAAAAAAATTTGGTTTAAAGGGAAAGGTGAAAATAACTTATCAGAAAAATTAAATCAGACCAGCAAATATGATCAAATAATCAAAAAAAGAATCTAGATTTGAAATGAAAATATAAAATTTATTCAGATTCAGCAGATAATGGAAAAATTCAAAAAAAACTTTACTAGAAGCCGAAAATCTAAACAACAAGGCATTAAACGAAATGGAAATAATTCCAAAATAACTTCCCAAATGAGAAATAGACTTCATCAGAAAAAATTTTAATAGAGAACGGAAAAAAATTATTATATTATATTTGAGTTTTAACACCATTTTCCATTAAAGATAAGGAGGAAAAAGATTATAAAACCTAACACAATAAACACAATTGTTTCATAAAAAAGATTAATTGGAAAACCAAAAATAACTTTAACGATGAAAATAGATCTAATCAAACAAAAATTAAATGAATTTAAGAGTCAAAAACTTATTTATATTGAGTTTCAGTAACCAAATATTGTTCAGATAAGAGAGGAAAAAGGGGAATTAATTACTAAACCTTAGACAATCGAAAACACAAATTTTATATTAAAACAATTAAAAAACTTTAAAAATCAAAAAACCAAATATTTTTCAACACAAAAAAAACTGAAGGAAAACAAAATTTATTTATTTAGCGGCACCAGTAAACAAGTTGATAAGAGAAAAAGGAATTATTTAAAAACTTAAAAATAAAACCAATTTTAGATTAAAAGAAATGGGAAATAATTTAAAAAAAAATTTAAAAATATTTTAACATCAGAAAAATTAATCGAAAATTGAAAAAAATTATTATTTATTTTAGCATCAAAACCTTGTTAAATAAAGGAAAAGGGGGGAAAAACTCCAAAAAAAACATTTAAACCGAAAGGGGAAAATATTTAAAAAAACCTTCAAAATAAACAATAATAAAAATTTAAATTAAATCAAACTTAAAAAAAATTTAAAAAAATTTTTAATTATAAAATTTAGAAACATAAAAAAAAGGCAATTAAAGGGAAAAGGGGTTAAAAACGGGAAATAAAACAAAGTAAACCATTACAAATAATAAAAGATTAACGAAAACCAAAAACAAACAAAATTGTTTAACATACAAAAATTAAATTAAAATTTAGAGAAAACAATTATTTTAAAAGGGAGAAGAAACAATTTTAATAAAGAACAAAAAAAATTTCCAATTTAAAAATTTAAAAATGGCCAAAAATAATTTAAAATAAAAATAAATAAATTAAAAACAAAAAATATTTAAAATAAAAATTATAATTTGATTTAAAGAGAAAAATTATTATTAAAAAAATAAAAAACAATTTTGCCGAAACAGAAAAAAGGGGAAAATTTCCAATTGGGAAAAACACCCAAAGGGCCATTACAAAAAAGGGAAAATACCCCAAAAAAAATTAAATGGGGTTTAAAATCTAAAAAAATTATTTTTGACAGTAAACAATTATTAAATGAATAAAACCCAAATTGTTCAGTAACAAAAAAAGGGGTTAGATTCAGGGAAAATTAAAAGTTTCCCAAAATTTAAAAAAAGGGGGGAAATATATTTAAAAAAAAATAATAAAAATTTTTTAAATTCAAAATATAAATTAATTTGGGAAATATACAAATATTAATTTAAGTAAAAATTTTAAAAAATTGGAAAAAAATTTGGAATAGACTAGAAATATTTAAAAAGGGTTTTCCTTTAAAATTTTAAAATTTGGTAAATATACCTTAGTCAGAACTCAATTAGATTCAAGAATGAATGCAGGGGAAAAATAAACACCTGTCAATCACACAAGTTGTTTGGCTAGTATTTAACAGAGCAGGATTAAGGGTGGGGAAAAATAGCACTTCAAGCACTCAGAAAAATAACACTTTCTGCAGAGATCAGAAGCCAGCAAATACGATCCTAAATCAACTGGCAAAAAGCAAATTATTATACTGTCGTAATCCTTGAAAGAAGTGAAAAATATAGTTATCTATTTATATTTTGAGTTTTTCAGTATAACTGTCAGTCAGAACTCAATTAGATTCAAGCAATGAATGCAGAGGTAACAAACAGGGAATCTTAATTATCCTAGTAAGCCCTGAGACAATCAGATAAAACACACAAGTTGTTTGGCCAGTATTTAACAGAGCAGGATTAAGGGTGGGGGAAAATAGCACTTTCCACTCAGAAAAATAACACTTTCAGCACAGATCAGAAGCCAGCAAATATAATCCTAAATCAATCAAGCAAAAGCAATTAGAATACTGTAGAACTTTGGAAACAAGTGTCAAAAATATACTTATCAATTTATATTTTGAGTTTTTCAGTAGCACTCTCAGTCAGAACTCAATTAGATTCAAGCAATGAATGCAGAGGTAACAAACAAGGAATCTTAGTTATATAGCAAGCCCTGAGACAATCATATAAAACACACAAGTTGTTTGGCCAGTATTTAACAGAGCAGGATTAAGGGTGGGGGAAAATAGCACTTTCCACTCAGAAAAATAACACTTTCTCAATACAGACTGTGAAGCCAGCAAATATGATCTTAAATCAATCGCTAAAAGCAATTAGGAATACTGCACTTGGAAAAAAGTTCCAAAAATATACTTATCAATTTATATTTTGAGTTGTTTCAGTAGCACTCTCAGTCAGAACTCAATTAGATTCAAGCAATGAATGCAGAGGTAACAAACAGGGAATCTTAATTATACTAGAAAGCCTTGAGACAATCTGATAAAACACACAAGTTGTTTGGCCAGTATTTAAGAGAGTAGGATTAATGGTGGGGGAAAATAGCACTTTCCATTAAGAAAAATAACACTTTCAACACAGATCAGAAGCCAGCAAATATGATCTTAAATCACTCTGCCTGTATTTACTATTATCCATAGCAGCTCTTTCAGTCTCAGATTGTTGTGGTGCTGCCTGTATTTACTATTATCCATAGCAGCTCTTTCAGTCTCAGATTGTTGTGGTGCTGCCTGTATTTACTATTATCCATAGCAGCTCTTTCAGTCTCAGATTGTTGTGGTGCTGCCTGTATTTACTATTATCCATAGCAGCTCTTTCAGTCTCAGATTGTTGTGGTGCTGCCTGTATTTACTATTATCCATAGCAGCTCTTTCAGTCTCAGATTGTTGTGGTGCTGCCTGTATTTACTATTATCCATAGCAGCTCTTTCAGTCTCAGATTGTTGTGGTGCTGCCTGTATTTACTATTATCCATAGCAGCTCTTTCAGTCTCAGATTGTTGTGGTGCTGCCTGTATTTACTATTATCCATAGCAGCTCTTTCAGTCTCAGATTGTTGTGGTGCTGCCTGTATTTACTATTATCCATAGCAGCTCTTTCAGTCTCAGATTGTTGTGGTGCTGCCTGTATTTACTATTATCCATAGCAGCTCTTTCAGTCTCAGATTGTTGTGGTGCTGCCTGTATTTACTATTATCCATAGCAGCTCTTTCAGTCTCAGATTGTTGTGGTGCTGCCTGTATTTACTATTATCCATAGCAGCTCTTTCAGTCTCAGATTGTTGTGGTGCTGCCTGTATTTACTATTATCCATAGCAGCTCTTTCAGTCTCAGATTGTTGTGGTGCTGCCTGTATTTACTATTATCCATAGCAGCTCTTTCAGTCTCAGATTGTTGTGGTGCTGCCTGTATTTACTATTATCCATAGCAGCTCTTTCAGTCTCAGATTGTTGTGGTGCTGCCTGTATTTACTATTATCCATAGCAGCTCTTTCAGTCTCAGATTGTTGTGGTGCTGCCTGTATTTACTATTATCCATAGCAGCTCTTTCAGTCTCAGATTGTTGTGGTGCTGCCTGTATTTACTATTATCCATAGCAGCTCTTTCAGTCTCAGATTGTTGTGGTGCTGCCTGTATTTACTATTATCCATAGCAGCTCTTTCAGTCTCAGATTGTTGTGGTGCTGCCTGTATTTACTATTATCCATAGCAGCTCTTTCAGTCTCAGATTGTTGTGGTGCTGCCTGTATTTACTATTATCCATAGCAGCTCTTTCAGTCTCAGATTGTTGTGGTGCTGCCTGTATTTACTATTATCCATAGCAGCTCTTTCAGTCTCAGATTGTTGTGGTGCTGCCTGTATTTACTATTATCCATAGCAGCTCTTTCAGTCTCAGATTGTTGTGGTGCTGCCTGTATTTACTATTATCCATAGCAGCTCTTTCAGTCTCAGATTGTTGTGGTGCTGCCTGTATTTACTATTATCCATAGCAGCTCTTTCAGTCTCAGATTGTTGTGGTGCTGCCTGTATTTACTATTATCCATAGCAGCTCTTTCAGTCTCAGATTGTTGTGGTGCTGCCTGTATTTACTATTATCCATAGCAGCTCTTTCAGTCTCAGATTGTTGTGGTGCTGCCTGTATTTACTATTATCCATAGCAGCTCTTTCAGTCTCAGATTGTTGTGGTGCTGCCTGTATTTACTATTATCCATAGCAGCTCTTTCAGTCTCAGATTGTTGTGGTGCTGCCTGTATTTACTATTATCCATAGCAGCTCTTTCAGTCTCAGATTGTTGTGGTGCTGCCTGTATTTACTATTATCCATAGCAGCTCTTTCAGTCTCAGATTGTTGTGGTGCTGCCTGTATTTACTATTATCCATAGCAGCTCTTTCAGTCTCAGATTGTTGTGGTGCTGCCTGTATTTACTATTATCCATAGCAGCTCTTTCAGTCTCAGATTGTTGTGGTGCTGCCTGTATTTACTATTATCCATAGCAGCTCTTTCAGTCTCAGATTGTTGTGGTGCTGCCTGTATTTACTATTATCCATAGCAGCTCTTTCAGTCTCAGATTGTTGTGGTGCTGCCTGTATTTACTATTATCCATAGCAGCTCTTTCAGTCTCAGATTGTTGTGGTGCTGCCTGTATTTACTATTATCCATAGCAGCTCTTTCAGTCTCAGATTGTTGTGGTGCTGCCTGTATTTACTATTATCCATAGCAGCTCTTTCAGTCTCAGATTGTTGTGGTGCTGCCTGTATTTACTATTATCCATAGCAGCTCTTTCAGTCTCAGATTGTTGTGGTGCTGCCTGTATTTACTATTATCCATAGCAGCTCTTTCAGTCTCAGATTGTTGTGGTGCTGCCTGTATTTACTATTATCCATAGCAGCTCTTTCAGTCTCAGATTGTTGTGGTGCTGCCTGTATTTACTATTATCCATAGCAGCTCTTTCAGTCTCAGATTGTTGTGGTGCTGCCTGTATTTACTATTATCCATAGCAGCTCTTTCAGTCTCAGATTGTTGTGGTGCTGCCTGTATTTACTATTATCCATAGCAGCTCTTTCAGTCTCAGATTGTTGTGGTGCTGCCTGTAATTACTATTATCCATAGCAGCTCTTTCAGTCTCAGATTGTTGTGGTGCTGCCTGTATTTACTATTATCCATAGCAGCTCTTTCAGTCTCAGATTGTTGTGGTGCTGCCTGTATTTACTATTATCCATAGCAGCTCTTTCAGTCTCAGATTGTTGTGGTGCTGCCTGTATTTACTATTATCCATAGCAGCTCTTTCAGTCTCAGATTGTTGTGGTGCTGCCTGTATTTACTATTATCCATAGCAGCTCTTTCAGTCTCAGATTGTTGTGGTGCTGCCTGTATTTACTATTATCCATAGCAGCTCTTTCAGTCTCAGATTGTTGTGGTGCTGCCTGTATTTACTATTATCCATAGCAGCTCTTTCAGTCTCAGATTGTTGTGGTGCTGCCTGTATTTACTATTATCCATAGCAGCTCTTTCAGTCTCAGATTGTTGTGGTGCTGCCTGTATTTACTATTATCCATAGCAGCTCTTTCAGTCTCAGATTGTTGTGGTGCTGCCTGTATTTACTATTATCCATAGCAGCTCTTTCAGTCTCAGATTGTTGTGGTGCTGCCTGTATTTACTATTATCCATAGCAGCTCTTTCAGTCTCAGATTGTTGTGGTGCTGCCTGTATTTACTATTATCCATAGCAGCTCTTTCAGTCTCAGATTGTTGTGGTGCTGCCTGTATTTACTATTATCCATAGCAGCTCTTTCAGTCTCAGATTGTTGTGGTGCTGCCTGTATTTACTATTATCCATAGCAGCTCTTTCAGTCTCAGATTGTTGTGGTGCTGCCTGTATTTACTATTATCCATAGCAGCTCTTTCAGTCTCAGATTGTTGTGGTGCTGCCTGTATTTACTATTATCCATAGCAGCTCTTTCAGTCTCAGATTGTTGTGGTGCTGCCTGTATTTACTATTATCCATAGCAGCTCTTTCAGTCTCAGATTGTTGTGGTGCTGCCTGTATTTACTATTATCCATAGCAGCTCTTTCAGTCTCAGATTGTTGTGGTGCTGCCTGTATTTACTATTATCCATAGCAGCTCTTTCAGTCTCAGATTGTTGTGGTGCTGCCTGTATTTACTATTATCCATAGCAGCTCTTTCAGTCTCAGATTGTTGTGGTGCTGCCTGTATTTACTATTATCCATAGCAGCTCTTTCAGTCTCAGATTGTTGTGGTGCTGCCTGTATTTACTATTATCCATAGCAGCTCTTTCAGTCTCAGATTGTTGTGGTGCTGCCTGTATTTACTATTATCCATAGCAGCTCTTTCAGTCTCAGATTGTTGTGGTGCTGCCTGTATTTACTATTATCCATAGCAGCTCTTTCAGTCTCAGATTGTTGTGGTGCTGCCTGTATTTACTATTATCCATAGCAGCTCTTTCAGTCTCAGATTGTTGTGGTGCTGCCTGTATTTACTATTATCCATAGCAGCTCTTTCAGTCTCAGATTGTTGTGGTGCTGCCTGTATTTACTATTATCCATAGCAGCTCTTTCAGTCTCAGATTGTTGTGGTGCTGCCTGTATTTACTATTATCCATAGCAGCTCTTTCAGTCTCAGATTGTTGTGGTGCTGCCTGTATTTACTATTATCCATAGCAGCTCTTTCAGTCTCAGATTGTTGTGGTGCTGCCTGTATTTACTATTATCCATAGCAGCTCTTTCAGTCTCAGATTGTTGTGGTGCTGCCTGTATTTACTATTATCCATAGCAGCTCTTTCAGTCTCAGATTGTTGTGGTGCTGCCTGTATTTACTATTATCCATAGCAGCTCTTTCAGTCTCAGATTGTTGTGGTGCTGCCTGTATTTACTATTATCCATAGCAGCTCTTTCAGTCTCAGATTGTTGTGGTGCTGCCTGTATTTACTATTATCCATAGCAGCTCTTTCAGTCTCAGATTGTTGTGGTGCTGCCTGTATTTACTATTATCCATAGCAGCTCTTTCAGTCTCAGATTGTTGTGGTGCTGCCTGTATTTACTATTATCCATAGCAGCTCTTTCAGTCTCAGATTGTTGTGGTGCTGCCTGTATTTACTATTATCCATAGCAGCTCTTTCAGTCTCAGATTGTTGTGGTGCTGCCTGTATTTACTATTATCCATAGCAGCTCTTTCAGTCTCAGATTGTTGTGGTGCTGCCTGTATTTACTATTATCCATAGCAGCTCTTTCAGTCTCAGATTGTTGTGGTGCTGCCTGTATTTACTATTATCCATAGCAGCTCTTTCAGTCTCAGATTGTTGTGGTGCTGCCTGTATTTACTATTATCCATAGCAGCTCTTTCAGTCTCAGATTGTTGTGGTGCTGCCTGTATTTACTATTATCCATAGCAGCTCTTTCAGTCTCAGATTGTTGTGGTGCTGCCTGTATTTACTATTATCCATAGCAGCTCTTTCAGTCTCAGATTGTTGTGGTGCTGCCTGTATTTACTATTATCCATAGCAGCTCTTTCAGTCTCAGATTGTTGTGGTGCTGCCTGTATTTACTATTATCCATAGCAGCTCTTTCAGTCTCAGATTGTTGTGGTGCTGCCTGTATTTACTATTATCCATAGCAGCTCTTTCAGTCTCAGATTGTTGTGGTGCTGCCTGTATTTACTATTATCCATAGCAGCTCTTTCAGTCTCAGATTGTTGTGGTGCTGCCTGTATTTACTATTATCCATAGCAGCTCTTTCAGTCTCAGATTGTTGTGGTGCTGCCTGTAAATTT